>NC_068915.1:606060-909090 GCF_023091745.1 Budorcas taxicolor | reverse complement strand
TAAAACCAGCTTGAACATCTGGAAGTTCATGTTTCACATATTGCTGAAGCCTGGCTTGGAGAATTTTGAGCATTTCTTTACTAGTATGTGAGATGAGTGCAATTGTGTGGTAGTTTGAACATTCTTTGGCAGTGCCTTTCTTTGGGATTGGAGTGAAAACTGATCTTTTCCAGTCCTGTGGCCACTGCTGAGTTTTACAAATTTGCTGGCATATTGAGTGCAACACTTTCACAGCATCATCTTTCAGGATTTGAAAAATTGGTATATTTAAATGAGCTTTAAGTAAGGTGATTATAGCTCTAAAATATATTGTGGAATAAATAAGACATACAGATTGCCACTAAGGAAATATTAACTAAACTTACCAAGGAAATGAATAGTTACCTCAGTCATACATAATAAGTAAACTGGGAACTAACATGTAAGGATTAATTTTTTTTTTTTTTTTTTTTTTACTTTTGATCTTTACCTTGGTTTAATTTATAAATTCAGAATGGTCTTAGCTAAATGCCGTATACAAACATTTTAAGGTTTAAACACTAAAATTATAAAACTGATCTTTGTAAATTACATTTCAGTTTTATAAAAATCTCACCACTGATTTTAGTAACATTAGTAACTTTTGAATCATGCTTTGTAAAGCTAAACAACTGCCTTTGCCTCAGAAATGTCTAAACCAGAATGTGAATAAAGGATGTAAGGGTGTAGATTAAACAGAATTAAGCAAGTAAGACCAAGGGGAAAAAAAAAGTTGCAATTTTAAATCTAAATTGCTGAAAATGCTCCTTCAGCCAAACTTTATAGATAGTAAGACTTAATCATCTGAGCAGGCAACTTTAAGGTATTCTAGTTGTTTGTTAACTAGTAAATTTATATCAATTTTTTTTTATAGTATCTAGTTCATATCTTAGCTTTTAGGAAAGCCATGACATCACTAGTTTGTTTATATCTGTGTACACATTAAACATGAGATAGCTCCTCTTCTAAAAGGTATTATCAGAATTTGATTTATAATGAGCTGTATTTAATTTTAATAAAAAACACTTACACTTGAAGAAAATTTGCCAAGATGGCTTTTGTAGTCATGTGAACTGGAAAATAGTCAATATTAAGTTGAAATCTGATACTAATGTTTAAGTTTGTGAATCTAAATTAATATAGATGTCATTAAGGGTCATTAAAATTAAATATAATACTTTATTGTGCTTAAAGTGTTAATAGCCTCAGTAGGGAGGCCAGAGGTCACCAAATGACAGGATGAAATAAAAACTACAAGTGGCAGACTTTTTTTTTTTTTCCTTTTCTCTTCTAATACTGTGTCATCATGTTGACACCCAGTTTCACCTGAACTTAACTTTTTCTTAAACTTTGAGCCAAACAATGCATTTTTCTCATGGAAAAATCTTCCTTAAGCTATGCTAATGAGCTATGTGTCTGTTTGAAATCTGCATTTGTTTGAGATTCATGTCAATTGTTTCATGGCCCAGGATGACTCACCTTGTACCAATGCTCTCTCAAAATGCATGTTTTGAGTGAGGGGCCTCTCTGAGAGATGCAGCTCTCTCAGTTTTGAGGCATTTCCTTCTCTAATTAGCAGCCTGTTAATAGGTATATTAGCAAGGGGGCACTCTTTCTGCCCCCTTCTGATGTCTATGTCAGAAGCTTTCTCTCTTTTATATTTTAATAAAACTTTATTACACAAAAAGCTCTGAGCGATCAAGTCTCATCAGTGACCGCAGATCAGATTCCTCTTCTCTAGAGGTCATGAATCCCAGCATCCTTTACAGCTCATAGCAGCAACTTTTCAGTACCTATGTCTAATAAATAAGACCTTAGTAATCTCTTGCATGAAAATAACTGGACATGAGGAAACTTCAAGATAATTGTAAATGAGATAAAAACTTTAAAGTAAGCATATTTTAGAAATGTCTAATTAATATGATCTTTCCAGATGTTTGGTGACTTACGATTCTAAATATGTGGCAATTTAAGCTAAGTGATGGAAGTTTATTTATTTAAAAGATACTGACACCTCAATTACTAAATAAAATAAAAGCATTTGAAAACATTAATGAAAATGTTTTGTATCTAAAATGCTCTCTATAAGAAAACAAAATTAAAAAAGAAAAAACACTGATATTTGAAGGTGAAGGTGAAGTCGCTCAGTCATGTCCGACTCTGCGACTCCATGGACTGTACCCTACCAGGCTTCGCCGTCCATGGGATTCTCCAGGCAAGAATACTGGAGTGGTTTACCATTTCCTTCTCCAGGGGATCTTCCTGACCCAGGAATTCAACCCAGGTCTCCTGCATTGGAGGCAGACGCTTTAACCTCTGAGCCACCAGGGAAGCCTGATGTTTAACCTTAAACTAATGTTTAAGCTCATCAATTTATAAAATGCCAATGTAAAGATAGTGCATAATTGCTTACTTCTTAGTTTTACTAAAATTAAGGTTTTAAGAGCTGAGGATTCTAATTTAAACATATAATTAAAGCTATTAGAAATAGCACAGTAATTTTCCAAGATACAGTAGAAAATAAAATGTATATTTTCAGTAAGGAAGATAGAAATGAAATTGCATTTTAGTTTAAAAAAAATGAGCTGTTTAGTTTTATTTAGATGAAAAATAAAAGACAAGCTGGATACAAAAGGTGATGAGAAATTATGAAAAGGAGCCATATTGCAGGGAGCAAGCCCATTCTGACCCCATGATGGAATTGTTTATTTGGCTTGCTTTTTGTAGCTTTGGTTATTGTAATCATACAGAATAGTATGATCATACACAATAGCCTCAGAGAATCCTTGCCCTCTTCTTGACTGTTAAACTCAACTGCCTTTATTCAGAACTCTGTCCACCAGTGGGTGGCAGGAAGGGAGAAATTAACACATCCCCCTGCCTGAAGCTTGCATTCTAGAAGATGTTTGCAAGATTAGTGGCCTGTGTACCTTGACTCATCATGTCACCCCCATCTCAGGTCTATAAAACAACTTGACATCCAAACCCCAATTAGAAGGTTATTTTGAGTTGCTAGCCTGCCATCTTTTTAATCAGCTGCTTTCTGAACAAAATTGTTTTCCTTCCTCAACACTGCATCTCTCAGATTCATTAGACTCTCATGAAGTGAGCAGAGCAAGCTTGAACTTGGTAACACCCTGAGGAAAAGGTTTTATGCATAGTCAAGATTAACTAAATTTAGATTATTAATTAACTAGGCTAATACAAGACTGGAAATTTTATTTCTGTCCATTATAAGTGTTCCCTTTGATAACAGAATGTGTGACATTCTTATACTTTAAATGATTTATATTTATTTTCTTTTTGACCTTCATTAAATGAATAGGTATTGTTTCAGTGAACTATGATCCTGTGTTTTAAAATCTTTTTGATATTTCTAACAAACTTCCCAAATAATTAAATCTAGTTAAGATTTTTAGCCTCCAGCTGACTCTGGGATAGATGTTTCAAGGAAACATCTCTGAGAAATCTCAGAGATGAATGTTAAGCTATTTGGAATTACTAAGTCAAAAACATTGTCAAGTGATTGAAAGTAAACCTTAGGTTGTAATAAATAGATAAACATCATTAATACAATTATTTTAAATTTTATATGGAGTCCCTGAAATATGACGTTTTGAAATAATGTTATCAGATATAATTCCAGTGATAATATTAAAATATTTTATGTTGCACAAATATCCAACTTTCCTAACTGCATTGCACTCAAATCTTTAACCATGCAGAAGAGACATGGCACAATAAGTAAGGAAGCTGCTTTTAGAGACAGCGATTCCCATTTGGGAAATGCCCTCTGAGAGGGACATAGTGAGAGAAGAACCCATTTTTCTAGACAAATTGTTAAGGAAATTGGTAAAATTTGGCCAATTATGAAACATTTCCATTGTGCCCATTACCCTCAATTTTCAGGTTAGTAGAAAGGGCAAATGAAAAAAGTAAAAGTCAGTTTGCTAAAATTATGGATGCTTTTCCTTCCCTTGGCCCAAGGCCTTTCCATTGGTTCTCCTCAACCTCCAGATTGACTCTTTAGTCAAACATCATTTGTTTTCCTTTGAAATTATTACAGGGAAACCAACGAGATTTGATTAAAAAAAAAAAACCCTCTATGATCCTATATTACTTAGGAAGATATACTGTATTATTGCAAGAGTTTAATCAAATTATTGACAAGTCATTCTAAACATGTTTCTAGAGATTATTTCAGTAATCTAGCCTCAATTTATGATTAAAACCTTTTCAAAAAATTGTCATAGAAGAACCTACTTCAATATAATAAAGTCCATATGTAATAAATACACAGCAAACCCAAAGCAAGCATGGTTTTAGAAGTCCTAGCAAAGGCAATCAGAAAATAAATAAATAAATAAATAAATAAAGTGAGTCCAGATTTGAAAAGTAAAACTCTCACTGTTGGCATATGACATGATACTGTGCATAGAAAACCCTAAATGTAGTACCAGATAATTACTAGAGCTAATCAGTGAATTTATCAAAGTTGCAAGATACAAAATCAATACACAGAAATCACTGTCATTTCTATATACTAACAATGAAAAATCAGAAAGAGAAATTTAAGAATCAATTCCTTTCACCATTATGATAAAAATAATTAAATATTTAGGTATAAACCAACTTAAGGAGACAAAAGAACTGTACACAGAAAATTATGACATTCATAAAAGAAATCAAAGAACATAAACAGAAGGTGAGATATTCTGTGTTCCTGGGTTGGAATAATTAATATTGTGAAAATGACTATACTACCAAACACAATCTATGGGCTTATGGCGATCCCTATCAAATTACCAGTGGCATATTTCACAGAACTAGAACAAAAAAATTAACATGGAAACACAAAGACCCCAAATAGCCAAGACATTCTTGAGAAAGAAGAATGGAGCTGAAGAAATCGACCTTCTTGACTTCAGACTATACCACAAAGCTACAGTTATCAAGACAGTATGGTACTGATACAAGAACAGAAATATAGATGAATGGAACAAGATAGAGAGCCCAGTGATAAACCCATGAACCTATGGATACCTTACTTTTGACAAAGGAGTCAAGAATATACAACGGGGCAAAGATAGCCTCTTCAATAAGAGGTGCTAGGAAAACTGAACAGCTATGTGAAAAGAATGAAATTAGAATACTTCCTAATACCATCAGTTATGTTCAGTTGTTCAGTCATGTCCAATGCTTTGCAACCCCATGGATTGCAGGACACCACCCTCTCTCTCCATCACCAACTCCTGGAGTTTACTCAAACTCATGTCCGTTGAGTGATGGTATCATCCAGCCATCTCATCCTTTGTCATCCCCTTCTCCTCCTGCCTTCAATCTTTCCCAGCATCAGGGTCTTTTCAGATGACTCAGTTCTTTACATCAGGTGGCCAAAGTATTGGAGTTTCAGCTTCAGCATCAGTCCTTCCAATGAACACCCAAGACTGATCTCCTTTAGGATGGACTGATTGGATCTCCTTACAGTCCGAGGGACTCTCAAGAAACTTCTCCACACCACAGTTCAAAATCATCAATTCTTCAGTGCTCAGCTTTTTTTATAGTTCAACTCTAACATACACACATGACTACTGGAAAAACCATAGCCTTGACTAGATGGACCTTTGTTGGCAAAGCAATGTCTCTGCTTTTTAATATGCTGTCTAGGTTGGCCATAACTTTTCTTCCAAGGAGAGAGCATCTTTTTATGTCATGGCTGCAGTCACCATCTGCAGTGACTTTTTAGTCCAAAATATAAAGCCCATCATTGTTTGCACTGTTTCCCCATCTATTTGCCATGAAGTGATGGGACCAGATGCCATGATCTTTGTTTTCTGAATGTTTAGCTTTAAGCCAACTTTTTCACTCTCCACTTTCACTTTCATCAAGAGGCCCTTCAGTTCTTCTTCACTTTCTGCCATAAGGGTGGTGTCATCTGCATATCTGAGGTTATTGATATTTCCCCCAGCAATCTTGATTCCAGCTTGTGCTTCCTCCAGCCCAGTGTTTCATGATGTACTCTGCATATAACTTAAATAAGCAAGTGACAATATACAGCCTTGATATACTGTTTTTTTCCATTTTGAAACCAGTCTGTTGTTCCATGTCCAGTTCTAACTGTTGCATCCTCACCTGCATACAGGTATCTTAAGAGGCAGGTCAGGTGGTCTGGTATTCCCATCTCTTTCAGAATTTTCCACAGTTTATTGTGATCCACATAGTTAAAGGCTGTGGTATAGTCAATAAAGCATAAATAGATATTTTTCTGGAACTCTCCTGCTTTTCTGATGATCCAGTGGATGTTGGCAATTTGACCTCTGGTTCCTCTGACTTTACCAAAACCAGCTTAAACATCTGGAAGTTTACGGTTCACGTATGACTGAAGCCGAGCTTAGAGAATTTTGAGCATTACTTTACTAGCAGGTGAGATGAGTGCAATTGTACCATACAGTGAGCATTCTTTGGCATTGCTTTTATTTGGGATTGGAATGAAAACTGCCCTTTCCAGTCCTGTGGCCACTGCTGAGTTTTCCAAATTCGCTGGTATATCGAGTGCAGCACTTTCACAGTATCATCTTTCGGGATTTGAAGTAGGTCAACTGGATTTCCATCACCTCCACTAGCTTTGTTCGTAGTGATGCTTCCTAAGGCCCACTTGACTTCACATTCAAGGATGTTTGCCTCTAGGTGAGTGATCACACCATCGTGATTATCTTAGTCGTGAAGATCTTTTTTGTACAGTTCTTCTGTATATTCTTGCCAATGCTTCTTAATATCTTTTGTTTCTGTTAGGTCCACACCATTTCTGTCCTTTATTGCCCATCTTTGCACGAAATGTTCCCTTGGTATATCTAATTATCTTGAAGAGATCTCTAGTCTTTCCCATTCTATTGTTTTCCTGTTTCTTTGCATCGATCATGAGGAAGACTTTCTTGTCTCTCCTTGCTATTCTTTGGAATTCTGCACTCAAATGGGTATATCTTTCCTTTTCTCCTTTGCTTTTCACTTCCTGTCTTTTCACAGCTATTTGTAAGGCCGGCTCAGACAGCCATTTTGCTTTTCTGTATTTCTTTTTCTTGGGGATGGTGTTGATTCCTGTCTCCTCTATAATGTCACAAACCTCTGTCCATAGTTTATCAGGCACTCTGTCTATCAGATCTAAGCCTTTAAATCTATTTCTCACTTCCACTGTATAGTCTTAAGGGATTTTATTTAGATCATACCTGAATGGTCTAGTGGTTTTCCCCAGTTTCTTCAATTTCAGTCTGAATTTGACAATAAAGAGTTCAGGATCTGAGAAACAGTCAGCTCCCTGTCTTGTTTTTACTAACTGTATAGAGCTTCTCCATTTTTGGCTGCAAAGAATATAATCAATCTAATTTTGGTGTTCAATATCATGATAATCCAAGTCTATGCCCTGACTAGTAACGGCTGATGAAGCTGAAGTTGAATTGTTCTATGAAGATCTACAAGACCTAGAACTAAAACTGGTCACAATGGCCATCATCAAAATGTATAAAGAAGCTGTGGTACATATATATTATGGAATATTAGCCAGCTATAAAAAGGAACGCATTTGAGTCTGTTCTAATGATGTGGCTGAACCTAGAGCTTATTATACAGATTGAAGTAAGTCAGAAAGAGAAAGATAAATATCATATACTAAAACACATATAAAGAATCTCTAGCAAGATGGTACTGATTTTTTTTTTCTTTTTCTTTTTTTTTTTTTTCAAGTACAGCAATAAAGAAACAGATATAGTGAACAAACTCATGGACATGAGAGGAAGGAAGGAGAAAATGAGATGTATGGCGAGACTAGCATGGAAACTTACATTATCATGTGTAAAATAGATAGACAATGGAAAATTTGTTGTGTGACTCAGAGAACTCGAACATAGGCTCTATAACAAACTAGAGGGGTGAGATGGGGCGGGAGATAGATGGGAGTTCCAAGAGGAAAGGGACATATGTATACCTATGGATGACTCATGTTAATATTTGGCAGAAACCAACAAAATTCTGTAAAGCAGAATTGCCTTTCAGTTAAAAAAAAAAAAAGGGGGGGGGGATCACCAGTGTCAAGATGAGATGACATGAGAAATAAACAGCTGTCTCAAGATGCTGGACTTTACTCACATGATTGGTTTATAAGTTCTCTTCTTAGTTTCTTGGACTCTTACACATGAATTAAATGTTTTTTGTTTTGTTTTGTTTTTTTCTATCATGGGCACAATCTTATGAAATTTTAGAAATCAGTCAAATGGTTGAGTTTGGTGAATTGCCTGCACCCAGTACTTCTGGTTTACCTAATGGGTTTCTTGCCTCCACCCCCAAGGCTCTGATTGGATGCCTCTTAGAAAGTTTATTGTAGAAGAAAATAATTATATTTCTGTCTGGGCTACTATTGATATCACTAAATGGGAGCCATTCACTTGGCCAATCAAACATACTTCTCTAACCCTAGCCATAAATATAAATTTTCACTTTAGGTTACTCTAGCTAAGTCAGAATAACCATCTAAATTTTGAAAAAAAAAAAAAAAAATATATATATATATATATATATATATATATATATATATATATATATAACTCTCCACTATTAGGAGGGAAGCTTCCAAAGTTATAGGATGGATTTATCTGGCTAACAACAGGCTATGGTAATCTAAGCTTAAAACTACCCCCCTACACCCCCCAACACACACATACCATGCTGGAAACGAATAAATCATACCAATGATAATCAACCTAATAAGACTAGAAAATTAGGCTGGGCGTCTTACAAAAATTGCTGATGTACTATTTCTCTTAAAGATAGTGATTGCTGTGGAACAGATTGGATCAGATGTCCAGAAATATACAGGCTAGTACCTAAAAGGACTCAAATGGCTTTGTGGGTCCAGTATATGACCCTGGCTTCCACCAGGCTGGCCAGGAAGGTGTACTTTAGGATTCCCTTGAGTTCAAGACTACTTCTCTACAAACTCAGATGTGACTACAGCAAATTTACCATCAATACAAACCTGATGGACCAAGAGCTCTATATTTTACTGGTATGACCATTTAACAGCTATTTCTGTGCCTTCAATAGGATTGGAAAATGTTATTTTTCACACTGAAGTCTTTAAACATTCACTCAAAAGACATTAAATGATAGCAACCAAGCTATTAGTCTACTAAATTCTGAGGTTTCTATGACGAGAAAAGCTGTCTTACAAAATCGTATAGCCCTTGATATACTTAACAGCATCTCAAGGGTGCACCTGTGCTATAATTCAACCTGAATATTGTATTTATATATCAGATGAATCCTCTAATGTGTGATGTTTTAGGAAGATAGTGTAGTTCTGAAAACTCATTGATTAAATCCTTATTTGTAACTTTAACCACGTTATTAGCTGTATTGCTTGTTACTTGTTTATTTTAAAAGACTCTTGTCTTTTACATTACAAGATGTATAACCAGGCCTCTGGCCAGATTAATGATAGCTCAACATCTTAAAGAAATAGGTCAAATTTATAATGTACAATAATTGTAATAGTGTGGTTCTAAGTTGGGAAGAGACAACAAGAGAAATATCTCCTGGATCCTATTAGGTTAGATGATAGATGATCCAGAAAATTTTTTATTATTTATAAATGGGCCTAAACCAGAAATTAACACCTGGAGTGATTTATCAATGAGGACCCTCACCTGATTTGAGATGAGCCTCCCAGCGCTGTGGGGATGGAAAAAAAAAAAAAAATCATGAATTGTCTCCCAAATATGGTTAAACGTATGACCATTGGGAAACTGTGAGATGAAAATATATCCTGCCATATTAATAAACAAAGAATTTTACAGCCATCAGCAATTTCTGGTCTTCAAATGTGAATGAGGGTTCCCCAAACTGCGATCCAGAATATACTGCCCCCTTCCTCCCCACACTGATTACTGAGGAGCTGGAAGAATGCAAGAAAAAAGGTGAACAAAGGAACAAGATTGGCCTCAGATACCTGAGATGCATATGAAAGGAATGCATTCAATGAGACCAGAGGTGTGCATCTTCCCATACACTGAATGCTAAATTCCTTAACTTGATATCTGATCTTTGATGTTCAGACTGCCTGCTCTCTTTGCTGTAAACTTGTATATAGCCTGATGTCACCTCCTGCTTCCTTGGAGCAGTATTCTCAGAGCTACTGAGATGCTGTCTCCCAGGCTCAGAGTCCTAAATATTCCCACCAAATAACTCTTTACTTTCAAAAAAAAAAAAAAAAAAATTGTCTGTTCCTATTGAGAAAACAGACTTTCATTTAGGATGTGTGTGTACACATTCAATCGTGTCTGACTCTCTGTGACCCTGTGGACCCACCAGGTACCTCCATCCATGGGATTTCCCAGCAAGAATAGGAAAAGCTGAGTAAAAGTGAATATCACACAAGCTGTCCAAAGTCAGTCTGGATACAAGTCACGAATTTCAAAAGAAAGCAGCATTGCTATTCAACTTATGATGGGTTACGTCCTCATGAAAATCAAAGTATTGGTCTCTCAGTCACGTTTGACTCTCTGAAACCCCATGGACTGTGGCTTGTCAGGCTCGTCTGTCCATGGAATTCCAGGCAAGGATACTGGAGTGGGTAATCATTCCCTTCTACAGGGGATATTCTCCACCCAAGGACTGAACCCTGATCTCTCATATTTCAGACAATTCTTTATCCTCTGAGCCACCAGGGAAGCCTATGTCACAATACTCTCAGGGAAAGTTGAATGCAGTAGGTTGAAATGTATTGAAAACACCTAACCTGTAAGAACATCATATCTTACACCCAGTTACCTTAAATGTGCTCAAAACACCTATCTTAGCCTACAGTGGGGCACAATCATCCACTACACAGCCTATTGTGTGATAATATGTAAGTGATGAAAATCTCATGTAATTTATTAATTACAGTACTGAAACTAAAAAAGAGAATTGTTCTATGGGCTGTTTGTTCTCATGATCCATGATTGTGGGTGTAACTTGGAACTGTGCTCACTGCTGCTGCCCAGCATCACTGGAGAGGACTAAGCCCAGATAGCTAGCCTGGGAATAAATAAAAATTCAAAATTCAAAGCTCAAAATTCGAAGTACAATTCCTACTGAATACATATCACTTTCACACATTGGAAAATTGTAAGTCAGATTGTAAATGGGGGACTCTCTGTATTAATCTGACCTTACCTTTATTCAATATGTGAGGTGGGATATCCTAATATTTATAGTTCTCTCTCCAGGAGAGCTCAGATTCACATGCAAGGATGATTCAAATCTTCGACGCAGATTAAACCAGATGGAAGATACATCCTCCATCTAGAATTGGAGTGCAGTAATCTTGCTTACCAGTGATGCTCTAGTTAAACCAGTAATCCACTAGACAGAGACAACTCTCCAGATGTTGACCATCTCTCAACATGAGGTAGGTAGACTATCTGCACAGGCTTTTTAGCTAAAATGTAGATTCTTAGCCTCTCCTCTACCCCCACCTATCCCCCACTCTCAAGTGGAGTCTCAAAGTGAAATATTGGAATTTGTTTTGTTACAAACATCATCATATGATTTTATGATCACTCAGCTTGGGGCTTACTGCCTTCAACCTAAGCCCAACATCCTCCTGCCTCACTTCATTTGATCATGACCTTCTTGGAACTTTAGTCCTCTTTCTGAAGAGAACTTTTAATGTCCTATAACTGAATACCAGACATAATGGTACTCATATATCAATTATGTCTGCCTGTATGCTATCATTGCCACATTTCCAGCATAGTGAGCTGATATATTTAATAATTGCTTCTACTTACCATTTGGTGGCTTGGTATTGAAATAACTGTGCTGTAAAGTTATCACAAGCAGCACCTATAAGTCTAGAAGCTATAAAGTGTAATGTGTTAACTATCTATTCTTTATAAAATGGTGGAAACAAACACTTTCCAAAGGAAAATAACTTGACATATAAAATAGATAAGGCACAAACACTCAATAGTTTTCTTGCCCCTGGGAAAACAAAATAAAAACAACAGCTTCGCTGGATTTTATGCCTGCCAAGCTTTATAAGAAGTAACTTATAGTTCATTCCATTGTATACTTGCAATTAATGTGCAAACTACTGCATAATGTTTGGCCAACTATCCTATCAACAGCATAGAATAAATGAGCCATTGGACTATTATATATATATTGTTTCTAAATAGATTGAAAGTATCTGTAAATAACTGTCTCCTGAACTTAGGCCTCATGCAAAGATGTTTAAATGGTGATCACAATAATGCAAAATTCATGACAACTCATTTCCCTGTAATAGCAACTCTGAGTCACAATAAAAAATTAAAGTTACACATGAGAAACAATTTCAGTAAGAGGGTGACCTATGAGTACACAATTTCTAAAGTAAAAAAGTTCTCTGTTAATTTCAGTTATGTAAGTGCCTTGCTATCATTTCCTCCTAGACAGCCAGTTGTAACACAGGCCTCTCCAGAGATCAAAAATGCATTGGATTTGCTACATGCAGCATGTTGTAGAAGTCTCAGAACTGTGGAGAATCCCCAGTGGTGGTGAAAAGGTTGCTTTTTTTCCCAGTGTCACATCCCATTATAACACACACCATTCCACAACAGCTGAACAAATACTGACTCTGCAAACAAAACAGGTAATAATGATAAAAGGCAGCAGTGCATAGAGAAGCAAAATTTCTAATTCAAAGAAAAGCAATTTAACCTTTTAGGGGGTAATTCGGAAAGAACTATCAAAATTTTAGGTGTGCATATATTTGACTGTAAGAAATATATTTACATTAACAAATATTAAAGTAAACAGCATAGATAAAGCCATTCATCACCATCTTGTTTGCAATTAAAATCCTTAGAACTTTTAAAAAGTTTTATCTGTACAAACTAGGTTAAAAAATTATGGTACATATTGACTGAGTGACCTTTTAAAAAAATATATATATATAATGTAGCAGTAATATATACTGATTGGAACAATATCCATGATATATTATCAAATGAAAAAGTCAGTTGCAAAGCATTATTGTGTTCACATAGGGTATAAACATATATATATAACATTACATATGTATTGAAAGTTTCTGAGTGCATATGCATGATGCTATTAAATATGATCATTTTTCCAGGTTGCAAAAGAGTGATCTGAAAGTCTTAGTGCTTTTATTCTCTACTTTATACTTTCTGTACCATATTAGCATTTTTACTTTTTACTATTAGTCTATATTGATTTAAAATAAATTTATTAAAGATCAAAATCTCTGATTATACAAAATCTTTGATAACTTTGATAACATGCAATTAATAGAATAAAAATACTCATATACTGTTGGTTGTTATTGTTGTTTAGTCACTAAGCCATGTCTAATCATTTTGTGATCCCACAGACTGTGTCCCACCAGGCTCTTATGTCCATGGGCTTTCCCAGGCAAGGATACTAGAATGAGTTGTAATTTCCTTCTCAAGGTGATCTTCCCAATCTAGGGATTAAACTCCAGTCTCCTGCCTTAGCAGATGAATTCTTTATCACTGAGCCAACAGGAGAACCAACAGTGTTGGAGAAAATGTTAATTGATAACATAAACATGGAAGAAAATTTGGCAGTATATTTCAAAATTAAAATGCATGTTGTTTGATCCAGCAATTCCTTTTCTAAAACTTTATCCTATACCTACATTGACATATGCACAGAATAGTCATTATATAAGACCAAACAATGATATGTACTCATTACCCATCAATTTTATATCAATAAATCAATTGCTATGAAGTTTTTAGAAAGAATGAGAGAGTTAATTTTTATACAATAATAAGATAATCACTAACATGTACTGTCAGATACAAAAAAAAACAAGCTATTAAAAATAATAGTAATAAAATTAAATATAAAAATTATTTTCAAAACAAGCTAAATGGAATGTTACCTTCTGTGTTAATATAAAAACATAAATGCCTATATATCAATATTTCTAAATGTATAGAATACTTTTGAAAAGAAATATTAAAAAAAAAAAATAGTAATTAGCTTTCTCTAAAGGAGAAGGCAATGGCAACCCACTCCAGTACTCTTGCCTGGAAAATCCAAGGGACGGAGGAGCCCCTTCACTTTCACTTTTCACTTACATGCATTGGAGAAGGAAATGACAACCCACTCCAGTGTTCTTGCCTGGAAAATCCAAGAGACGGAGGAGCCCCTTCACTTTCACTTTTCACTTACATGCATTGGAGAAGGAAATGACAACCCACTCCAGTGTTCTTGCCTGGAGAATCCCAGGGATGGGGGAGCCTAGTGGGCTGCCGTCTATGTGGTCGCACAGAGTCAGACACGACTGAAGTGACTTAGCAGTAGCCAGCAGCAAAGGAGACTCAGTTTTATTATTCATTTGTGCCTTCCAAATTGTGTATCATGTGCTTGCATTGCTTATTTTAAAAGCTAACTTAGTGACTTTCCTGGTGGTCCAGTGGTTAAGAATCCACCTTCCATTGCAGGGGACATGAGTTTGGTCCCTGGTCGGGGAAGTGATATTCCACATGTCCCATGGGGCAACTAAGCCTGCATGCTACCACTACTGAGCTCATGAACCACAGCTAGAGATCATGCCCACAACTACTGAGCCCACACACAACTAGAGAGAAACCCACACACTGCAACAAAGACTGCCCATGTCACAACTGAGACCTGACACAGCCAAATAAATATTTTTAAAAGCTAATGTAAAGTAATGTTAAAGTGTTTAATAAGGAATTTGAGAGCAGTCACAGATGTTCACTCCATTCAGAGGATCAGACAACTTTTTTTTCATTCATTCAACAAGCATTTATTGAAAACATGCATCAAGAATCGTTCTAGGTCCTTTGTATATATCAGGTAGTAAAACCTAGAAATGCTATGCCTTTATGAAGCTTACATTTCTGAGGGAAGGAGCAGGTGCAGGAAAGAGACTAACAATACATGTAATAAAGAATATATTGTATGGTGTGGATTTAAATCACTTCAGTCATGTTTGACTCTTTGTGACACTATAGATTGTTGCCTTCCAGACTCCTCTGTCCGTGGGATTATCCAGCAAGAATATGGAATGGATTGCTGTGCCCTCCTCCAGAGGATCTTCCCAACCCAGGGGTCAAACTTGTGTCTCTTATATCTCTTACATTGGTATGCAGTTTGTTTACCACTAGCACCACCTGGGAAGCCCATGGTAGGTGATAAGTGCCATCAATTCAGTTCAGTCACTCAGTCATGTCTGACTCTGTGACCCTATGGACTGCAGCACACCAGGCCTCCCTGTCCATCACCAATCCCCAGAGTTTGTTCAAATTCATGTGTATTGAGTCAGTGATGCCATCCAAACATCTCATCCTTTATCATCCCCTTCTCTTCATGCCGTCAATCTTTCCCAGCATCAGGGTCTTTTACAATGGTCAGCTCTTCGCATCAGGTGGCCAAAGTATTGAAGGTTCAGCTTCAGCATCAGTCCTTTCAATAAATATTGAGGACTGATTTCTTTTAGGATTGATTGGTTGGATCTCCTTGCAGTCCAAGGGACTCTCAAGAGTCTTTTCCAACACCACAGTTCAAAAGCATCAATTCTTCAGGACTCATTTTTCTTTATAGTCCAACTCTCACATCCATACATGACCACTGGAAAAACCATAGCTTTGACTAGACGGAACTTTGTTGGCAAAGTATTGTCTCTGCTGTCTAAGTTAGTCATAACCATAGACGGAAAAAAGCAGATAAGATCAGGGGTATAATAATTTCAGTGATAGGGTATAGTTTATATTATTAAATATGGTAACAGGGAGACTTCACTGAGAAGGCTAAATTGGAGCAAAGATTTAAAGAAGATAGATTTCAAGTGTGCATCTAATGAAAAAGAAGATCTCAAGTAAAGACTTTGAGGCAGAAATTTTCTGGTCTATTCAAAAGGCCTGTGGGGCTGGTATGGGATAATTGAGGAAGAAAGGTGTAGGTTATGAGGTCAGAAAAATAACTGAGATCGGAGCCCTCAGTTGGGACCTGGATGCAATTCTAAGAATTTCAGCTCTTACACTAAGTGGAATAGAACCGCTGCAAAGTTTGAGTGGAGGAATGACATGACTGGGCTATTTATCCAGCCATCACTCAAACTGCTATATTAAAATTTGATTATAGAGAAAAGAATGGAAACAGAGAGACTTTGAAAGGTTCTTTTGCATAACCCAAGCGAGAGATGGTGGTGTTCCCAGTAGCAGCAGTGGTGATGTTGAGAAGTGATCAGATTTGAGAAACACCCAAAGGATTTCCTGGTGTTGGGATGTGAGATGTGAAAGGTTGGAGCCAAGAATAACTCTAAATTTCACCAGCCTTTGAGTATAAACTTTTTGACGCTTGCTTGGTTACCCACTATCTTCATTCAGCTTCTACAAAATGAATGCAAGATAGAAAAGAGTGATCATAACACAATATGAGCGGGCAAAAGGCTCATACTATAAAAAAGATGGGCATGGGCTGTTTATCTTCAATAGGATAGCTAACTGCTATTGCTTTTATTTTATTTTTTCTACATATTTCCCGCTTTACTTGAATAAGGTCACTGTGATATTTGAGAGTTTATATCAGCTTATCTTTTTAGTTACTTTATGCAAAAAAAATCACAATTGTACACAATTTTCTACAAAGATATCAATATTTTGTTAAAAAAAAAATCTTGAGTGGGAAAAATTTTGTTTGAATAATCTTCAGGGTGTATCTGTGTTGTTTAACAGAGGTGTCACTTAATTTATGTCATTTTCTTACTGACTAAGCAGCTTTTGTTTGCTCTCTGGCCATTTGTAACCCATCTAGCTTCCTTTCAATGACTAAACAAAAGTACATCCCTCCCATGAAGACAAAATTTTAAATAAAAACTATTACCAGTATGTCTATTACCTTGATTTTGCTTACAAGTGTCAAAAACCATCAGGTTTTACACAGTTTATGTGTGCGGTTTCTGGTACAAATTATATTTCAATATGGGCTGCCTTGGTAGCTCAGCTGGTAAAGAATTCACCTGCAATGCAGGAAACCCCAGTTTGATTCCTGGGTTGGGAAATTCCCCTGGAGAAGGGATAGGGTACCCATTTCAGTATTCTTGGGCTTCCCTTGTGGCTCAGACAGTAAAGAATCTGCCTGCAATGCCAGAGACTTGAATTCAATCCCTGGGTTGGGAAGATCCCCTGGAGGAGACATGGTAACCCACTCCAGTTTTCTTGCCTAGAGAATCCCCATGAACAGAGGAGCCTGGTAGGCTACAGTCCATGGGGTCACAAAGAGTCAGACATGACTGAAGTGAGTGACTAAGAATGTAGCACAAACTTCAATAAAGCTTCTTTAAAATAAGAAATATTAACTGATAAATAGCTTCTAAAACTTGTAGCTCAGAACCTGAAGATTGTTGGAATCATTCTGCACTTATATTTTTGCAAAGAATTTTCCACTATCATGAAGATCAATGCACAAAGGGCACACTTCCCATCTTACCTGCCATTCTACTTTATCTCGCCCAGGCTGGTTTGACCATTTTCCCAAGTACAAAGGTCACTATGTGAAGAGCTTTCCCTTTAGTGACTGCATAAAATACATACTGAATGCCTTTAAAAATGATTGAAAAATAGTTTATTTATAATATTTTCTAGTTTCATATTTACAACATAGCAATTCAATACTTTTAGAGATTATATTCCATTTTGCACTGGATATTTGTAGTCCCTGGATAATGAAGGTTTCAAAATGTCATGCTTTGAGACGATGATTTCATGAACAAATCTAGCAAGCAATGATAATATATGGAAACTGTATTGAAAAGATAGGTTAGTAGAAAAACTTACACATTTGCCCTTATTCTTTGAACAAAAATATAAATAATATTAACAAGGTATTTTCCATCATTGCAATTCAGAGCTTTCAAATGGACTAATTTGTTAATGGAAGCATAAACTTTGTAAACATATCCCTAAGGCCCAAATTCATCTATCTCTCTATCTGTATTATTATTTATGTGAAAACAATGAGAAGCCTCTGATAGTTGATCAACATCAAATTATGCTTAGATTAACTTTGTTGCAGGCACCTTGTAACATAAAAAGTAATATCTGCATAAGTCAAAATAAAATAATTAAATAAAATTAAAAAAACAGAGACAACCAGTAGTTTTAGATTTTACAGCAAATGAAAGACATGGACTAGAGAGAAGTTTCCCTTTATAACTGCAGAAAGAGATAATTGGGTTTTAATTAGTTGAAGGTGGAAATTTTATCCAGGGGGTTCCCTGATAGCTCAGTTGGTAAAGAATCTTCCTGCAATGCAGGAGACCCCAGTTTGATACCTGAGCCAGGAAGATCCACTGGAGAAGGGATAAAATACCCACACCAGCATTCTTGGGTTTCCCTTGTGGCTCAGCTGGTAGAGAATCCGCCTGCAATGTGGGAGACCTGAGTTTGATCCCTGGGTTGGAGAGATCCACTGAAAAGGGAAAGTAACTCACTCCAGTATCCTGACCTGGAGAATTCCATGGACTATGTCCATGGGATGGTGAGGAATAGGACACTGTTGAGTGACTTTCACTTTAACTTATTAAGTGCATGTTCCTTTCCAGGCACTCTTCTCAGTATGAGGATGCAGCAGTGGACAAAACAGACAAAAAATTAGTGCCCTTTTGGACTGTACATTCTAGTAAGAGGATTAAAATCTCCAAAAGTGGTTTCTGGTTCCAAAGTACAATTTTGAATGGCATAATGATGCAAATTTTAGTTTTTAAATATTGAATAGTAAGAGATATCCAAGATCAGAGTTCTTAAAAGATATCAAAAGAGAAAAAAGAAATCCAATTTTCACTCACCTAAGGAAGTAATGTGGTGTTGGAGAAGACTCTTGAGAGTCCCTTGGACTGCAAAGAGATCCAACCAGTCCACTCTGAAGATCAGCCATGGGATTTCTTTGGAAGGAATGGTACTAATGCTGAAACTCCAGTACTTTGGCTACCTCATGCAAAGAGTTGACTCATTGGAAAAGACTCTGATGCTGGAAGGGATTGGGGGCAGGAGGAGAAGGGGACGACAGAGGATCAGACGGCTGGATGGCATCACTGACTCGATGGACGTGAGTCTGAGTGAACTCTGGGAGTTGGTGGTGGACAGGGAGGCCTAGCGTGCTGCGATTCATGGGGTTGACAAGAGTCGGACACGACTGAGCAACTGAACTGAACCGAAGGAAGTAATGAGAAGGAAGCCACATTAAATTTTTATTACTGCTTAGTCCAGATACAGTCCAAAAATGGTTATGTAATACTGGGTAATTTAACCACTGTGCCTCAGGGTCCTTATATGTAAAATGGGGATACACTTATATTTACATTTTAAAGATTTTGTGAATATTTAATAAGGCAATAAAGATGCTGAGCATGATTCCAAGGAATGAGATCAGAACTTAAGATTTCAAAAATGCAAATGTGGACTATGTAAAATGTGTTACTCCAGAGTTAGTGGTATTTGACTAGACCTCAAGCAAAATTCTGGGCTGCATGAAGCACAAGCTGGAATCAAGAATGCTGGGAGAAATATAACCTCAGATATGCAGATGACACCATCCTTATGGCAGAAAACAAAGAGGAACTCAAGAGCTTCTTGATGAAAGTGAAAGAGAGTGAAAAAGCTGGCTTAAAATTCAACATTCATAAAACTAAGATCATGGCATTGAGCCCCATCACTTCATGGCAAATAGATGTGGAAACAATGGAAACAGTGATAGACTTTATTTTCTTGGGCCCCAAAATCACTGCAAATGGTGACTGCAGCCATGAAATTAGAAGACACTTACTCCTTGGAAGAAAAGCTATGAAAAACCTAAACAACATATTAAAAAGCAGAGACATTACTTTGCCAACAAAGGTCCATTTAGTCAAAGTTACATTTTTTTCCAGTAGTCATGTGTGGATGTGAGAAATGGACCATCAAGAAAGCTGAGCACCAAAGATTTGATTCTGTTGAACTGTGGTGTTGGAGAAGACTCTTGAGAGTCCCTTGGACTGCAAGGAGATCAAATCAGTCAATCCTAAAGGAAATCAGTCCCAAATATTCATTGGAAGGACTGATGCTGAGGCTGAAGTTCCAATGCATTGGATCACCTGATGAGAAGGGCTGACTCATTAGAAAAGACCCTGATGTTGATAAAAATTGAAGGCAGAAGGAGAAGGGGATGACAGAGGATGAGATGGTTGGATGCCATCACTAACTCAATGGACATGAATTTGAGCAGGCTCCAGGAGTTGATGATGAACAGGGAAGCTTGGCATACTGCAGTCCATGGGGTCACAAAGAGTCAAACATGACTGAGCGACTGAACTAACTGAGCTGAACTAACTAGACTTCCCACAGCACCAAACAGCAGACAGGACATGACTGCAATTCTGGAAATAAGTAAAATTTATATGACAAGCCCCACTGTTACCCCCTCTGCATGTCTGGGGACAATTTCTCAACCATATCACAAACAGCAACAGATACAGGCTGCTAATATTTGAGTAACTGTCATGAAAGATGATTTTTCTTGTTGATTTATAACCAGTAAAACTAAGGACAAGTGAGGAAGAGACAGAGTTTAGCTTAACAAAATGAAGTATAGTTTTGACTCCTGTCATCTAAAGACAGGATAGGAGCTTCCCTGGTGGCTCAGTGATAAAGAATTGAGCAGCCAATGAAAGAGAAATGGGTTTGATCCCTGATCCAGGAAGATCCCACGTGCCGCAGAGGAAGTAAGCCCCTGTGCCACAGCTACTGAGACTGTGCTCTAGAGGTCAGGAGCTGAAACTGCTGAAATCCATGCACTATAGAGCCTAAGCTCCTCAACAAAAGAAGCCACTGCAGTGAGAAGCCCACTCACTGCAACTAGACAGTAGCCCCCTCTTTCTGCAATTAGAAAAAGCTCTCACAGCAATAAAGACCCAGCACTGCCAAAAAGAAATAAACAGTAAAGAGAATAGGCTGCTTTAAAATGGACAGGAATAGGAGAAATCAATTCAGATGAACATTTTGTCTGTAAATGTGGGCTAGAATGCCTTAAAAGAAATGGAGTAGCCCTCATAGCCAAGAAAAGAGCCCAAAATACAGAACTTGGGTGCAATCTCAAAAATGACAGAATGATCTTGATTCATTTCCAAGGCAAACAACTCAATATCACAGTAATCAAAGTCTATGGCCTAACCATATGTCAAAGAAGCTGAAGTTTAATGGTTCTATGAAGACCTACAAGACCTTCTAGAACTAACATTAAAAAAAAAAAAAAATGTCATTTTCATCATAGGAGACTGGAATGCAAAAGTAGGAAGTCAAGAAATACCTGGAGTAACAGGCAAGTTTGGTCTTGGAGTACAAAATGAAGCAGGGAAAGGCTAACAGGGTTTTGCCAAGAGAACACATTAATCATAGCAAACACCGTCTTCCAACAACACAAGAGATGACTCTATACGTGGACATCATCAGATGGTCAATAATGAAATCAGATTGACTATATTCTTTATAGCCAAAAATGGACAAGTTCTATACAGTCAGTAAAAACAAGACCAGGAGCTGACAGTGGTTCAGATCATGAACTCTTATTGAAAAATTCAAAATTAAATTGAAGAAAGCAGGGAAAACCACTAAGCCATTGCTGCTAAGTCACTTCAGTCATGTCCGACTCTGTGCGACCCCATAGACGGCAGCCCACCAGGTTCCTCTGTCCCTCGGATTCTCCAGGCAAGAACACTGGAGTGGGTTGCCATTTCCTTCTCCAATGCATGAAAGGGAAAAGTGAAAGTGAAGTCGCTCAGTCGTGTCCGACCCTCAGCGACCCCATGGAATGCAGCCCACCAGGCTCCTCCATCCATGGGGTTTTCCAGGCAAGAGTATTGGAGTGGGGTGCCATTGCCTTCTCCGCTAGGCCATTGAGGTATGGCCTAAAGCAATTCCCTTACAATTGTACAGTGGAAATGACAAATACATGCAAGGGATTAGATCTGATAGACAGATTGTCTAAAAAACTATGGACAGTGGTTTGTAACATTGTACATGAGGCGATGATCAAAACTATCCCCAAGAAGAAGAAATGCAAAAAGACAAAATATTTGCCTTAGGAAGCCTTATGAATAACTGAGAAAAAAGACATGAAAGGTAAAGGAGAAAAGGAAAGATATGCACATCTGAATGCACAGTGTCGAATAATAGCAAGGAGAGATAAAAAAGCCTTCCGAACTGAACAATGCAAAGAAATAGAGGAAAACAACTTAATGGAAAAGACTAGAGATATCTTCATGAAAATTAGAGATACAAAGGGAGTATTTCATGCAAAGTTAGGCTTAATAAAGATAGAAACAGTATGGACCTAACAGAAGCAGAAGATATTAAGAAGATGTGGCAAGAATACACAGAAGAACCATACAAAAATGATCTTAATGACCCAGATAACCACAATGGTGTGATCATTCACCTAGAGTCAAATATCCTGGAAGGCAAAGTCATATGGGCCTTAGGAATTATCACGATGAACAAAGCTAGTGGAGATGATGGAATTTCAGCCGTGCTATTTCAAATCCTAAAAGATGATGCTGTTAAAGTGCTGCAGTCAATATGCCAGCAAATTTGGAAAGCTCAATAGTGGTCATAGGCTTGGAAAAATTCAGTTCTCATTCCAATCTCAAAGAAGGTCATTCCTAAGTAGTATTCAAACTACCATACAATTGCACTCGTCTCACATGCTAGCAAGGTAATGCTCAAAATCCTTCAAGCTAGGCTTCAACAGTACATGAACCAAGAACTTCCAGATTTACAAGCTGGATTTTGAAAAGGCAGAGGAACCAGAGAAAAAATTGCCAACATCCACTGGATCATAAATAAAGCAAGATAATTCCAGAAATTCATCTACTTCTGCTTCATTGACTATGCTAAAGCTTTTGACTGTGTGGATCACAACAACTGGAAAATTTTTCAAGTGATGGGAATATTAGACCACCTTACTTGTCTCCTGAGAAACCTATATGCATGTCAAGAAGCACCAGTTAGGACCAGACATGGAACAACAGGCTCGTTCCAAATTGGGAAAGGAGTACATCAAGGCTGTGTATGTTGTCACCCTGCTTATTTAACTTATATTCAGAGTACATCATGCAAAATGCCAGGCTGGATGAAACATAAGCTGGAATCAAGATTTCTGGGAGAAATATCAATTACCTCAGATATGTAGATGACACCAAACTTATGACAGAAAATGGAGAAGCACTCAAAAGATTTGATGATGGTGAAAGAAGAGAGTGAAAGAGCTGGCTTAAAACTCAACATTAAAAAAAATACAATCATGGCATCAGTCCCCTCACTTCTTGGCAAATAGATGGGGAAACAATGGAAAGTGTGACAGATTTCATTTTCTTGGGCTCCAAAATCACTGAAGACAGTGACTGCAGCCATGACATTAAATTCTTGGAAGAAAAGCTATGAGAAACCTGGACAGCATATTAAAAAGCAGAGACATTTTTTTGCTGACAATGTTCCATCTAGTCAAAGCTATGATTTTTCCAGTAGTCATGTACAGATGTGAGAGTAGGACCCTAACTAAGGAAGGCTGTGCTGTGGTTAGTTGCTTAGTAGTATCCAATTCTTTGTGAACCTATGAACTGTAGTCTGCCAGGCTCCTCTGTCCATGGGGATTCTCCAGGCAAGAATACTGGAGTGGGTTGCCCTGCCCTCTTCCAGGGGATCATCCCAAGACAGAGATGGAACCCAGGTATCCCATGTTGTAGGCGAATTTTTACCATTTGAGTTACCAGGGAAGCAAGGAATACTGAGCACTGAAGAATTGATACTTTCAAACTGTGGTGTTGGAAAAGACTTTTGAGAGTTACTTGGACAACAAGGAGATCCAACTAGTCTATCCTAAAAGAAATAAACTGAATATTCATTGGAAGGGCAGATGCTGAAACTGAAACTCCAATACTTAGGCCAAACCAACTCATTAAAAGAGATCCTGATGCTTGGAAAGATTGAAGACAGGAGAAGGGGCCAACAGAGGACAACATGGTTGGATGGCATCACTGACAATGGACATGAGTTTTAGCAAACCCCGGGAGATGGTGAAAGACAGGGATACCTGGAGTGATGCAGTTCGTGCGGTCAAAAGAGTTGAACATAATTGAACGACTGAACAGCAACAAGACTGCTTTATAAGGTATGCAGTTCCCTGTCATTGGAAATAATCAAACAAAGGTAAGAAACCAATACTATAAATTGGAGTGGTGAGGATTCAAACATCAAAGTAGTGAGTTAACAGGGTGACTCTCAACTCTGACCTCCAGTGATTATGTTTCTGAGAAATGGGTCCTGAAACCTTTGTCACTGTAAATCCTTAAAGAGCCTATCTATTCCATTCCTATGTTCCCTGCCTCTAACTCATGATTGTTGTTAGTTGTGTCCAACTCTTTGTGACCCTATGCACTGTAGCCTGCCATGCTTCTCTGTCCATGGGATTCTCCAGGCAAGAATATTGGAGTCGGTTGCCACATGGTAGGTGCTAATAACTTTATTTAAGAAGAGTATGATTGTGAATTTATATGTTACTCTTCATTTCATTCTCTTGTGTCTCCTAAAGGAATACAAGTATATTTAAAGAAAAGGTACAAAGATAGGCTTTGTGGAAAATATACATCCAGCATGGAGTAATTGGCACTGAACTAGACTTCAGATCAGGAATATCCCCTGGAGGATGAAATGGCAAAGGATTCCAGTATTCTTGCCTGGAATATCCCATGGACAGAGGCACCTAGCAGGTGACAGTCTATGGGGCTGAAAAAGAGGCCAACAGGACTTAGTGACTGAACAACAACAAGAGAACCTAACAAACATATTTTCCATATATTCAACATTCAATTAAAAAATCTCTAGATATAGGAAAAAAAAGAAAAGAAAGAAAGAAAATGCTATCTGTAGTAACTTAAAAAAAAAAAAATGCAGTCAATAGAAAACAAATCTAAGCCCCAGATATTGGGTCTATCAAACAGCCTAAGACAGTTATTACAAACATATTAAAAAAGGAAAAAAAAAAATGTTCAAAGAAGTAAAGGGAAAAAGAGTCTTAAAGAATGGACAAGGAATGTCAAGAGAGAAATGTAAATGATTAAAAAAAAAATCAGAATTAAATTCCAGAATTAAAATTCCAGGGAAGTGTTAACTCAAATAAACTATGAAGGGCAAGCAATAAAAAGTAAGTTCATGTAGAAATAAAACACTGTGAGGCATGAGAATGTATGAAAATTTGGCCTGGGGTTTCAATTAACATGTCTTTCTATTTTCCTAACAAATGTAGCTTAAACTGCATACCTTTAAAAATACTGATTCAGATTCTAATGTAAACCCCACAATGCATTCATTTTAAACTTTTAGGGGGACAATTGAGTTTACCAAGAGAAGATGAAAATGTTCACATGAAATGAGAAGTCCCCCCCAAAAAGAAGGTAAAATTTGTACACATCATTGAAGATAAGAATGATAACTGATAAGATCTTCTCCCTAAAATTTACAAGACAAAAATATTAAAATTTTTAAACTTTTTGACAAAAATTACACAGAAAATTATTTTGAGGAATTTTGAGGAACTAATTAGAGAGGTTATATATATATATATATATATATATATATATATATATATATATATAAATTCACAAGAAACTATTTCTAAGTTCAGCACTGTTTTTAGTTGAGAAAAAATAGAACAAAAATTGAGACCATGTAGCAAGTTTTACTCATATTTTGCAACATTATATCTACTTTTAAATGATGCTCCCTAATGCTGCTTTTTAGTGACAGAAAATATTCATTATATATGGGATTTAATATTTTTTTTTTAAGTTTTGGTTTTTAAGTTTTGTTTTGCCAGAGTAGGAGAATGTGAATCTCATCTCCCCAATAAATATCAAAAATATTAACACATCTACATGTGGAAAAATTATTGCTGAAAACTAACTGGAGAATGACAGAAAGACGTCTGTATAACCAAGACTCTAGGAAAGTTCCACATAGAATTGGGTTAGAAGGGTAAAGAAGCAATTAGGTTAGACATGTGCCCCTGTGAGACATGGAAGAAGTGGAAGATTACATAGTGGAGATCCTGGAGAGTGAGCTGTTTGGTGACTCAACCTTTGGGTCCAATAAGGGATGATGAATCCCGTTAGCTTGTTTGAAAATCATTAGGACTAACAGGAAGGTTAGGGGCTTCCTTCATGGTTCAGTTGGTAAAGAACCTGTCTGCAATGCAGGAGACTCAGGTTCTATCCCTGGGTCAATGAGTTCCCCTGGAGAATTATATGGCAACCCACTCCAGTATTCTAGCCTGGAGAACTCTGAGAACAGAGAAACATGGGTGGGCTATAGCCCATGGGGTCACAAAGAGTTGTATCTGACTGGGCAACTAATCTAGACACCCCTCATTAATAGTACACAAATACTTGCTTACTCCTGAAACAAGGCAGTTAAATCCAGCTGAAGTTTCCCATGACTCTAGCTGGTTTCCCACCATTTCCCCAGCATGCACCCCAAACTAGGCTGAGTGGCTGCTTTTGTCCTACTTGCTCTTCAGTGTAGCTCCACACTAGTCTGAAGTTTGCCACAGGTGAGGTGAGTGCTCAGTTTTGAGGGATGAAGTCAGACTCAGAACAACATCTGAAAGGAGGTGATGTGAGGGACTAAGGAGCCATTACTGGCACTTACAAAGGCAGCACATCAGAAGTTGTCCATGATTCTGATTATGGCTGGGGACATCACAACCTGCACACAGATATGCCAATGACTTGATTAGCCAACTTGTACTCCAGCATTGTTTCCCTCTGGGGCATGGTGTCAGTTCTGGGAAGGAGAAGACAATAAATATACAGAGAACATAGCCAACTCAGTCTCAAACCTCAAGACATTTGCTCCAGAAACGGGACATGCCATGCCATGGAAAGACTTGATATCCCCTGAATGGAGGGGAAGCCCAGCCTGACACCTGATATAGACCTAAACCCTCCATCTCCAGCACCATATTCTATCAAGGTGATTTGTTGTTGTTTAGTTGTCATGTCATGTCTGACTCTTTGAGATGCCTTGAACTGTAGCTTGTCAGGTTCCTCTGTCCATGGGATTTCCTATGCAAGACTACTTCAGCCAATTGCCATTTCCTTTTCCAAAGGATATTTCCAGCCCAGGGATCAAACACACCTCTCCTACATTGGCAAGCAGATTCTTTACCACTGAGTTAACAGGGAAGCCAAGGTAATGGCTGCCACCAATCTCTGATGAAAGACATGACCAGTAATCACATAAGATCCAGCTCTCCCACCAAAGGCACTGGGTATATGCAGACTGCATAGGGATACACTCATACAGAAACACCTCATCAAGACCAAAATAGGTAATTATTTCTCATGATTCCATAAAGACAGAGAAAGATATGAAAAGGAAAAGACACAGGAGTTTGTATCAATTGAAAGAGTAAGAGAAAATCTCTAAAAAATAATGACATAGAAATAAACAATTTTCTAGATAAAGAATTAAAAAAAAAAAAACATTAGTAATAAGAATGCTAAGTGAAAGGAGATCAAATCAAGATGGCAGAATAGAAGGACTTACAGTTATTTCCTAGTGTAAGAACACCAAAATTGCAACTAGCTGTTGAAAAAACATCAAGAGGAGGACTCTGGAACCCACCAAAAAAAAAAAGAAAAGAAAGATACCCCAAGTCCAAATACAAAAAAATTGACTATATTAAATGAGACAGTAGGAGGGGCACAATCACAATACAATCGTCTCAAACCCTCCAGGTGGACAACCCACAAACTGGAGAACAATGATGCCTTAGAATTTCCCCCACTGTTTTAAAGTTTCTGAGTCCTACATCAGGTATCCTAGCCTGTTGTTGTTGTTTAGTCACTAAGTCATGTCGCATCCTTTTTGACCCCATTGACTGCAGCATGCCAGCCTTTCCTGCACTTCACTATCTCCTGGAGTTTTCTCAAACTCATGTTCATTGGGTCAGTGATGCCATCCAACTATCTCATCCTCTGTGGCTCCTTCTCCTTCCGTGAACCTTTCACAGCATCAGGTTATCATAATGCTCTTTGCATCAGGTGGCCAGAGTAATGGTGCTTCAGCTTCAACATTAGTCCTTCTAATGAATAATCAGGATTGATTTCCTTCAGGATTGGTTTGATTTCATTGCTGTTCAAGGTACTTCTCCAGCACCACAATTCAAAAGTAAAAATTCTTCAGCACTCCACCTTATTTATGATCCAACTCTCACATCTGTTCATGACTACTGGAAAAACCATATCTTTGACTGTACGGAATTTTGTCAGCAAAGTGATGTGTCTGCTTTTCAACATGCTGTCTAGGTTTGTCATAGTTTTTCTTCTGAGAAGCAAAGGTCTTTTAATTTTGTGGCTGTAGGACTGTCTTCAGTTTTGGAGCCCAAGAAAATAAAATTTGTCACTGTTTCATTTTTTTCCCACTGATTTGCCATGAAGTGATGGTACCAAATGCCATGATCTTAGTTTTTGTTTGTTTGTTTTTGTTTTTAATGTTTGCAGATGACACCACACTAATGGCAGAAAGCAAAGAGGAACTAAAGAGCCTCTTGATGGGGATGAAAGAGGAGAGTGGTAAAACTGGCTTAAAACTCAACATTCTCAGCCTGGGGATCCATCAAAGGGACTAGGAACCCCCAGGGAATCTGACTTTGAAGGCCAGTTGGATTTTGTTTCAGGACTTCCACAGGACTGGGGTAAACAGAGACTCCACTCTTGAAGAGCACAAACAAAATCTTGTGTGCGCCAGGACCTAGGGCAGAAGAGCAGTGACTCTACAGAAGACTGCACCAGGTCTATCTGCTAGTGTTAGAGAGTCTCCTGTAGAGATGTGGATCAGCAGTGCCTAACCACAGGGACAGTGGCCCTGGCAGCAACAGTTCTGGGAGGTGTTCTTGAAGGACACCATTAACCCTACCAGAGGGCCTGTAGACTCCAGGACTGGGTCGCTTCAAGAAAATCAACTAACAGGGAGGGAGTTCAGTCCCACCCATCAGCAGATAATTGAATGAAAGCTTTACTGAACAAAGCCCTGTCAATCAGAACAAGACCCAGTTTTCCTCACCACCAATGCCTCCCACCAGCTTTGTGCACCAAGGAACAGACAAAAGAAGCAAGGAGAACTACAGTCCCACAGGCACTAGAACAAAAACCATGACTACAGAAAGTTAATTGAAATGAAAAGGCAGAAAATTATCCTCCAGATGAAAGAATAAAAGATAAAACCCCTAAAAAACAACTGAATGAAGTGAAGACAGGGGAAAATAATGATAGTGCAGATGATCCAGAATATTGGAAAAAGATTGAGGAATATGCAGGAAATGTTTCCTAAAGACCTATAAAAGCTCAAGAACAAAAATAAATAGAGATGAACAGTATCAGTTCAGTTGCTCAGTTGTGTCTGATTCTTTGTGACCCCATGGATTGCAGCACACCAGGCCCCCCTGTTCATCACCAACTCCTGGAGTTTACCCAAACTCATGTCCATTGAATCGGTGATGCCATCCAACTATCTCATCCTCTGTCGTCTCCTTCTCTTCATGCTTTTTAATATTTCCCATCATTGGGGTCTTTTCAAATGAGTCAGCTCTTCGCACCAGGTGGCCAAAGTATTGGACTTTCAGCTTCAGCATCAGTCCTTCCAAAGAACACTAAGGACTGATCTCCTTTACAATGGACTGGTTGGATCTCCTTGTAGTCCAAGAAACTCTCAAGAGACTTCTCCAACAACACAGTTCAAAAGCATCAATTATTCTGCACTCAACTTTCTTTATAGTCCAACTCTTACATCCATACATGACCCCTGGAAAAACCATAGCCTTGACTAGGCGGACTTCGTTGGCAAAGTAATGTCTCTGTTTTTTAATATGCTGTCTAGGTTGGTCATAACTTTCCTTCCAAAGATCAAGTGTCTTTTAATTTCATGGTTGCAGTCACCATCTGCAGCGATTTTGGAGGCCAAAATATAAAGTCAGCCACTGTTTACACTGCTTCCCCATCTACTTGCCATGAAGTAATGGGACCTAATGCCATGATCTTAGTTTTCTGAATGTTGAGCTTTAAGCCAACTTTTTCTCTCTTCTCTTTCACTTTCATTAAGAGGCTCTTCAGTTCTTCTTCACTTTCTGCCATAAAGGTGGTGTCATCTGCTTATTTGAGGTCATAGATATTTCTCCTGGAAATCTTGATTTCAGGTTGTGCCTCATCCAGTCCAGCATTTCTTATGATGTACTCTGCATGTAAGTTAAATAAGCAAGGTGACAATATACAGCCTTAACATACTCCTTTTCCTACTTGAAACCAGTCTGCTGTTCTATGTCCAGTTCTAAGTGTTGCTTCCTCACCTGCGTACAGGTTTCTCAAGATGCAAGACTGGTGGTCTGGTATTCCCATCTCTTTCAGAATTTTCCACACTTTATTGTTATCCACACAGTCAAAACTTCGGTATAGTCAATAAAGCAGAAATAGATCTTTTTCTGGAACTCTCTTGATTTTTTGATTATCCATTGGATGTTGACAATTTGATCCCTGTTCCTCTGACTTTTCTAAAACCAGCTTGAACATCTGGAAGTTCATCGTTCATGTATTGCTGAAGCCCAGCTTGGAAAATTTTGACCATTACTTTACTAGCATGTGTGATGAGTTCAATTGTGCAGTAATTTGAGCATTCTTTGGCATTGTCTTTCTTTGGGATTGGAATAAAAACTTTGGGATTGGAAGAATACTATAGTAGAAGGGATTAACAGCAGAATAACTGAGGCAGAAGAATGGATAAATGACCTATAAGACAGAATGGTGGAAATCACTGCCACACAACAGAATATAGAAAGAAGAAAGAAAAAAAAAAAAATGAAGGCACCTTTTCATCTGGGACAACTTTAAATACAACAACATTTACATTATAGGGGTCATAGGAGAAGAGAGAGAGAAAAGACCCAAGAAAATATCTGGAGAAATCGCTGAAAACTTATCTTACCTGGGAAAAGAAACCAAGGAAGTGTAGAGTCCCAGGCAGAGTAAACTCAAGGAGGATCATAGACAAAGACTAATCAAATTGACAAAAATTGAAGATAAAGATAAAATATTAAAAGCAAAGAGAAAAACTACAAATAATATACACAGGAACTCCCACCAGGCTATCAGCTGTTTTTTTTTTTAATAGAAAGTCTACAAACCAGAAGGGAATGACATGATATTTGTAAAGTGATGAAAACAAAGAACCTACAAACAAGAATACTCTACCCGGCAAGATGTCTCATTTTAACAGAGAAATCAAAACCTTTACAGACATCAAAATTTAAGAAAATTCAGCACCACCAAACCAGTATTACAACAAATGCTAAAGAAATTTCTCTAGCAGGAAACACAAGAGAAAGAGGAGACCTGCAAAGAATAAACCCAGAACAGTTAGGGAAATGGTAATAAGGTCATGCATATCAATAATTATCTTAAAATGTAAAGAATTAAATGCACCAACCAAGACATAGGCAGGCTGGGTGGATGAAAACATTTGCGTGTATACACTTCCACTTACCACATCTCTCTACACAATCCCCCAAATTTTAGTTTTGTTTTTTTTTTTTCTTTCCCTGTTAGGTTAATCATATTTCCATTATGGCTTGAAATTGTAATTGTCTTTTGTTTTTGTCCAGCTATTAATTTTGAAAATGGATAAATATATTTTGTTATTTTTATTATGTAACTAGTTTTTAGTTAATAACATTGTATCATTAATGGTCAATAGAAAATAATAGAATTCTATATTCTTAAAACGAATTTAAAAGAAAAACTTGGGATCACTTTTTAAAATCCAGATGCACATTAGAGCTATCTTGGAATTTTTTGAAAAATACAAATGGCCAGGTATTGTTTTGTTCCCTATAACTCCAGATGTGATTGTTATAAGCAGCCATGTTTAGAAACAGCTTGACTATATGATGATCTTTAACTTTTATCTAGTTTATTTCACGTTTTCTATGCATATGCAGTGCTCCCAGTTCATTTAGTTTATGTTTTCCAATTTATCCATCTCTCTTCTGTTGTTGCTGTTCTTTCTTAAGCCTTTATTAACTGTAGTTTAAAATTTTTTTTGTGTGTGTGTATGTGTGTATATATATGAAAGAAAAGTGAAAATATTAGTCACTCAGTCATGTCCAATTCTTCACCATGTCATGGACTGTAGCCCACCAGGCTCCTCTGTCCATGGAATTATCCAGGCAATAATACTGGTGTGGGAAGTTATCCCCTTCTCTAGGGGATCTTCTTGACCCAGGGAAGATTGCTGGTGGATTCCTTACAGTTTGACCCACAAAATCTGTACTTAGTTAATAATACTGGAACACATGTTAATTATCTGTTTGTTTGTTTTGTTTTGTTTTGTTTTGTTTTGTTTTTCACAAAATACCTCCTTTTGTTTTCAAAATTGAATTAGAAATTTCAAGTCTTATTCAAACATTTTTTAAATCACTAAAATAATGAGCTTTGTAGACTTTTAGCAGTAATACTAGATACCAGAATAACTGGAAGTGTAGCTAAGTTTTGAGTGAATATAAATTAGAAATATACCATTCTATTCATACTTAGCTAAACAAATGGAACCAAAATATAAAGATTCTTTTTTTAGCAAAGCAAAAATTCATTTTCTAAAATTTATACTTTATATTATACTTTGTGCATGCTCAGTTGCTTCAGCCTTATCTGATTTTTTGTAACCCTATGGACATAGCCCACCAGGCTCCTCTCTCCATGGGATTCTCAGACAAGAATACTGGACTGGGTTGCCTTATCTTCCTCCAGGCGATCTTCCTGACCCAGGGACTGAACCCATGTCTCTTGTATTGCAGTTGGATTCTTTACAACTGAGCCACTTTTCTTTCATATATTGTACTTATAGTAGATAGTAAATAATACATAAATTATAAAAAGAACTAATCAGAACTGAAAGATAAAGTAACCAAAAAGAAAAACATACTAAAGTAATTAAAAGTAGACTAGGTGACACAAAAAATGCATAAGTGATTTGGAAGATAGAATAATGGAAATCACCCAATCAGAACAGGAAAATAAAAAAAAAAAAGGAAAAATAGTTTAAAAAAGGATAATATTTTAAGGGAACTCTGAGAAAACATTAAGCCTAGAAATATGCACATTATAAAGGCCACACTAGGAGAAGGGAGATAATAATGGCTCAATAAAGTATTCAATGCAATTATGACTGAAGACTTCATGAGTCTTAAAGGGAGACAGGTATCCAGGTACAGAAAGAATAGATGGTTCAAAACAAGATTAACCCAAATATACACACACCAGGATATAGCACAAATAAAATGGCAAATTTTAAAAATAGAGAGCTCCAAAGAAAACAAAAAGTCCTATAGAAGGGAATCTCCATAAGGTTATGAGTTCATTTTTATACAGAAGCTTTGTGAGACAGAAAGGAGCAACATATATTTAAAGTGCTGAAATGGAAATCCCAAAGCCTGAGGTTTACACAGCAGGATTATCATTCAAAATGAAGAGAGATTTTTAAAATTTCTCAGAAAATAAAAAAAATAGAAAGTTCATCAACACAAAACCTATAAAGAAATCTTAAAGGGTCTTCTTTAAGTGGAAAAAACAAACAAACAAAAAGGCTCTAACAAAAAGTATATATAGGAGAGGAAAACTATCCCTAGAAAGTAAATATATAGTAAAGGCAAAAGATAAACCACTTAGATAAGTTAGTACAAAGATCAAAAGACAAACAATTGAAAAATTGACTATAACCACAAGAAACAGTGAAATAATCAAAATGAAGATGTAAAATGTGACACTAAACACACAAAATGTGAGTAAAAAAAAAAAAATACATAAGTAGATCTTTTTGAGTGTATTTAAACTTAAATGACTACCAGTTAAAAGGCAACCCACTCTAGTGTTCTTGCCTGGAGAATCCCAGGGACGGAGGAGCCTGGTGGGCTGCCATCTATGGGGTTGCACAGAGTCGGACATGACTGAAGCGACTTAGCAGCAGCAGTAGCAGCAGTTTAAAACAACTAGATAAAGTTCAACATATATAAATTACATTATAAGCACAAATCAAAACCTTGCAATAGATACACAAATGCTAGAGAGAAAATACAGCATATTGCTAAAGGAAATATTCAAACTGCTAAGGAAGACACTAAAATAAAAAGAAAGGAACAGAGAATTGCAAAAACAACCAGAAAACAAGTAATAAAATGACAATTAATCCGTGCATGCATGCTAAGTCACTTCAATCATGTCTGACACTTCACAACCCTATAGACTGTAACCTGTCAGGCTCCATACCTATCAATAATCACTTTAAGTGTAAATGGACAAAACGTTCCAATTTAAAGACATAGGATGGCAGATGGGATTAAAAAACCTGACTCTTCAATATTCTGCTTACAAGAGACTTATTTTGGTGCTAAAGACATACTCTTTTTCAGTTTTTCACACAGACTGATTGCAAGAGGGTGAAAAAGATATGTCATGAAAATGAAAATTACAAGAAAGCAGGGGTTGCAATACTCATATAAGAAACAATGTACTTCAAAACAAAGTCTATAAAAATAATAAAGGTCAGTATAAAAGGATATAAAGGAGCATTACTAGAAGAGGATATAGCAATTTTCACATATGCACCTGATTATGGGACCACCTAAAAGTATAAAGCAAGTATTAACAGATGTAAGAAGATAAATTGACAATAATAATTTGAGACTTTAATGACCCCACTTACATCAATGGACAGATTATCCAGATAAAATAAACAAGTAACAATGGCCTTAGATGACATATTATGTAACAAAGAAATCAATCTGACTACATATTGGATATATTCTTTTAGCTCTAAACTTTGAGATTAGTTGTCTCTGCTTAGTCATACTGAATCTGCAACTTTGCAAGAGATTATTGGATATAGCCTGAAATACACATGATGATTTATTCTCAAGTCTCAACCTCCCAGCTTAACCTTTAAAGGCATAGTAGTTTTCCATTGCATATAGAAATGAAAAGCTGCAGAACAGAAAACAGCAATTCTTTTATTGGAGGTGTATAGGAACATTGAGACCAGACCTACATGGACAGCTGCAAGAACAAAGGATTCTACCACCAAGAAGTTTACAGCAACCAGACATGCCTTATTGTATAACAGAAGCCTGAATTCTAATTCATGCAATATGGTTCTTTAAGACATTAGTATATTATTTTCCTCGTCTACTGTCCTTTTGAATAAAGTCAGTATTCCTTGTCCCAATAACTCATCTCTAAATTCTTTGGCCTGTTGTGAAGTGAACAGGATGAGCTTCAACTTTGTGTATATACTTAGTAAATATGTACAATATATTCCATCCAGAAGCACCAGGATATACCTTCTTTACAAGTGCGCATGGAACATTCTCTGGGATATATTACATGCTAGGCTACAAAACACGTTTCAACAAACTTAAAATGATATAAATTATGTAAAGCATTTTTTCCTGAATAGAATGTTATGAAAATATAAATAAATTAAAGGGAAAAAAGAAAAACACAAACATGTGAAGAGCAAATAATATAATACTAAGAAACAAAGAGGTCAATGAAGAAATCAAAGAAGAAATCAGAGAATACCTCAAGACAATAAAACTAGAAACACAACTTTGCAAAATTTATGTGTGTGTGTGATAGTCATTCAGTTGTGTCCAACTCTTTTTGACCCCCTGAACTGTAGCCCACTAGTCTCTTCTGTCCATGGACTTCTCAAGGCAAGAATACTGGACTGAGTTGCCATTCCCTTCTCCAGGGGGTCTTCCTGACCCAGGGCTTGAACCCAGGTTTCTTGAATTGAAGGTAGATTCTTTTGTAGCAAAAGCTTTCCTAAGAGGAAGGTTTATTGTGATACCTCAAGAAACAATAAAAATCTTTGTTAACACCTGTTCTCGAAATAGTCCAAAAACTGAACATGATGGAGGACTCTCAAATTCATTTTGCAGTTGTTGTTTAGTCAGTAAGTCGTGTATGACTCTTGCAACCCAAGGACTTTAGCCCACACATTTCCTCTATCCACAGGATTTCCTGGGCAAGAATACTGAAGTGGGTTGCCATTTCCTTCTCCAGGGTATCTTCCTGGTCCAGGGATTGAACCCATATCTCCTGTATTGGCAGGAGGATTCTTTACCACTGAGTCACCAGTTCAGTTCTGTTGCTCAGTTGTATCCAACTCTTTGCGAGCCTGTGAATCACAGCACGCCAGGCCTCCCTGTCCATCACCAGCTCCCAGAGTTCACTCAAACTCATGTCCATTGAATTGGTGATGCCATCCAGCCATCTCATCCACTGTTGTCCCCTTATCCTCCTGCCCGCAATCCCTCCCAACATCAGTGTCTTTTCCAATGAGTCAACTTTTCACATGAGGTGGCCAAAGTATTGGAGAGTCAGCTTTAGCATCAGTTATTCCAATGAAAACCCAGGACTGACCTCCTTTAGGATGGACTGATTGGTTCTCCTTGCAGTCCAAGCAACTCTCAAGAGTCTTCTCCAACATCACAGTCCAAAAGCATCAATTCTTCGGCACTCATCCTGTATGCAAGCAGTGAAAATTTTACTTCTTTCTTTCTAAATTACATGTCTTTTAAGGATCCCACAAAAAAAACAAAAACAAAAACAAAAACACCACCCTACTAGAACTTATCAATGAATTTAGTAAGGTTGTAACACTTAAATCAAATCCTTTATGATTATACAGTGGAAGTGAAAAATAATTTTAAGGAACTAGATCTGATAGACAGAGTGCCTGATGAATTATGGACGGAGGCTTGTGACATTATACAGGAGACAGGGATCAAGACCATCCCCATGGAAAAGAAATGCAAAAAAGCAAAATTTCTGTCTGAATAGGCCTCACATATAGCTGTGAAAAGAAGAGAAGTGAAAAGCAAAGGAGAAAAGGAAAGATATCAGCATCTGAAAGCAGAGTTCCAAAGAACAGCAAGGATAGATAAAGCCTTCCTCAGCAATCAATGCAAAGAAATAGAGGAAAAAAAAAAAAAAGGGAAAGACTAGAGATCACTTCAAGAAAATTAGAGATACCAAGGGAACATTTCATGCAAAGATAGGCTCGATAAAGGACAGAAATGGTATGGATGTAACAGAAGCAGAAGATATTAAGAAGAGGTGGCAAGAACACACAGAAGAACTGTATAAAAAAGATCTTAGCCACCAAGAGAATCATGATGGTGTGATTACTCACCTAGAGCAAGACATCCTGGAATGTGAATTCAAGAGAGCCTTAGAAAGCAATCTAAAAATTCAATGTAATCCCTATCAAGCTACCAGCAGTATTTTTCACAGAGCTAGAACAAATAATTTCACAATTTGTATGGAAATACAGAAAAACTCAAATAGCCAAAGCAATCTTGGAAAGAAGAATGGAACTGGAGGAATCAACCTGCCTGACTTCAGGCTCTACTATAAAGCCACAGTCATCAAGACCGTATGGTACTGGCACAAAGATAGAAATATAGATCAATGGAACAAAATAGAAAGCCCAGAGATAAATCCACACACCTATGGACACCTTATCTTTGACAAAGGAGGCAAGAATATACAATTGATGAAAGACAATCTCTTTAACAAGTGGTGCTGGGAAAACTGGTCAACCACTTGTAAAAGAATGAAACTAGATCATTTTCTAATACCATACACAAAAAATAAACTCAAAATGAATTAAAGATCTAAACGTAAGACCAGAAACTATAAAACTCCTAGAGGAGAACATAGGCAAAATACTCTCTGACATGAATGACAGCAGGGTCCTCTATGATCCACCTCCCAGAATACTGGAAATAAAAGCAAAAATAAACAAATGGGATCTAATTAAAATTAAAAGCATGCTTGGGGCTGGTGCATGGGGATGACCCACAGAGATGTTATGGGGAGGGAGGTGGGAGGGGGGTTCATGTTTGGGAACACATGTAAGAATTAAAGATTTTAAAATTAGAAAAATAAAATAAAATAAAATAAAAATAAAAATAAAATTAAAAGCTTCTGCACAACAAAGGGAACTATAAGCAAGGTGAAAATACAGCCTTCAGAATGGGAGAAAATAATACCAAATGAAGCAACTGACAAACAACTAATCTCAAAAATATACAAGCAACTTATGCAGCTCAATTCCAGAAAATTTAACGATCCAATCAAAAAATGGGCCAAAGAACTAAATAGACATTTCTCCAAAGAAGACATACGGATGGCTAAAAAACACATGAAAAGATGCTCAACATCACTCATTATCAGAGAAATGTAAATCAAAACCACAATGAGGTACCATCTCACACCAGTCAGAACGGCTGTGATCCAAAAGTCTACAAGCAATAAATGCTGCAGAGGGTGTGGAGAAAAGGGAACCCTCTTACACTGTCACTGGGAATGTAAACTAGTACAGCCACTAGGGAGAACAGTGTGGAGATTCCTTTAAAAATTGCAAATAGAACTGCCTTATGACCCAGCAATCCCACTGCTGGGCATACACACCAAGAAAACCAGAATTGAAAGAGACACATGTAACCCAATGTTCTTCGCAGCACTGTTTATAATAGTCAGGACATGGAAACAACCTAGATGTCCATCAGCAGATGAATGGATAAGAAAGCTGTGGTACATATACACAATGGAGTATTACACAGCCATTAAAAAGAATACATTTAAACCAGTTCTAATGAGGTGGATGAAACTGGAGCCGATTATATAGAGTGAAGTAAGCCAGAAAGAAAACCACCAATACAATATACTAACACATATATATGGAATTTAGAAAGATGGTAATGATAACCCTGTATGCGAGACAGCAAAAGAGACACAGATGTATAGAACGGACTTTTGGACTCTGTGGGGGAGGGAGAGGGTGGGATGATTTGGGAGAATGGCATTGAAACATGTATACTATCATGTAAGAAATGGATCGCCAGTCTATGTTTGATGCAGGGTGTAGGATGCTTGGGGCTGGTGCACGGGGATGATCCAGAGAGATGATATGGGGTGGGAGGGGGGAGGGGGGTTCAGGATTGGGAACTCATGTACACCCGTGGTGGATTCATGTCAATGTATGGCAAAACCAATACAGTATTGTAAAGCAAAATAAAGTAAAAATAAAAATTTTAAAAAAATAAATAAAAAGAAATCATCATTGTGAACAAAATTAGTGGAGGTGATGGAATTCCAGTTGAGTTATTTCAAATCCTGAAGATGGTTCTGTAAAAGTGCTGGACTCAATATGCCAGCAAACATGCAAAACTCAGCAGTGGCCACAGGACTGGAAAAGGGCAGTTTTCATTCCAATCCCAAAGAAAGGCAATGCCAAAAAATGTTCAAACTACCACACAATTGCACTCATCTCACATGCTAGTAAAGTAATACTCAAAATTCTCCAAGCCAGCTTTCAGCCATACATGAACTGCAAACTTCCAGATGTTCAAGCTGGTTTTAGAAAAGGCAGAGGAACCAGAGATCAAATTGCCAACATCCACTGGATCATGGAAAAAGCAAGAGAATTCCAGAAAAACATCTATTTCTGCTTTATTGACTATGCCTAAGCCTTTGACTGTGTGGATCACAATAAACTGTGGACAATTCTGAAAGAGATGGGAATACCAGACCACCTGACCTGCCTCTTGAGAAACTTATATGTGGGTCAGGAAGCTACAGTTAAAACTGGACATGGACAAACGGACTGGTTCCAAATATGAAAAGGAGTACATCAGTGCTGTATGTTGGCACCCTGCTTATTTAACTTATATGCAGAGTACATCATGAGAAACATGGGGCTGGAAGTAGCACAAGCTGGAATCAAGATTTGCCAGGAGAAATATCAATAATCTAAGATATGCAGGTGACACTACCCTTATGGCAGAAAGTGAAGAGAAACTAAAAAGCCTCAAATGAAAGTGGAAGAGGAGAGTGAAAAAGTTGGCTTAAAGCTCAACCTTCAGAAAAAAGAAGATTATGGCATCTGGTGCCATCACTTCATAGGAAATAAATGGGGAAACAGTCAAAACAGTGTCAGACTTTATTTTTGGCGGGCTCCAAAATCACTGCAGATGATGATTGCAGCCATAAAATTAAAAGAAGCTTACTCCTAGGGAGGAAAGTTATGACCAACCTAGATAGTATATTGAAAAGCAGAGATATTACTTTGTCAACAAAGGTTCATCTAGTCAAGGCTATGGTTTTTCCAGTGGTCATGTAGGGATATGAGAGTTGGACTGTGAAGAAATCTGAGCACCAAAAAATTGATGTGTTTGAACTGTGGTGTTGGAGAAGACTCTTGAGAGTCCCTTGGACTGCAAGGAGATCCAATACTTTTGCCACCTCATGTGAAGAGTTGACTCATTGGAAAAGACCCTGATGCTGGGAGGCATTGAGAGCAGGACGAGAAGGGGATGACAGAGGATGAGACGTCTGGATGGCATCACCAACTCAATGGACATGATTTTGAGTGAACTCCGGGAGTTTACAATGGACAGGAAGACCTGGTGTGCTGCGATTCATGGGGTCACAAGGAGTCGGACACGACTGAGAGACTGAACTGAACTGAACTGAACTGAAAATAAAAAATATACATATCCTGAAAAGTATCTGTTTTCTATACACTAATAACAAAAAATCAAGAAGAGAAGCAACAAAAATTCCAGTTTAAAATGGCATCAAATAAATAAAATATCTCAGAATAAATGTAAGTAATGAGTTGAAAGACTCATACTGTGAAAACTGTAAAAGATAAATGAAGATTATACAGAAAAATGAAAATATATTTAGTATTCACAGTTTGAAAGAATTAGTGATGTTAAAATGGACATTCTACTCAAACAACCTACAGTTAATGCACTCTCTATCAAAGATCAGTTTTTACAGAACTAGAACAAATAATCTAAAAATGTATATGGAACCATAAAAGACTCAGAATTGCCAAAACAATTCTGAGAGAAAAGAATAAAGCAGAAAAATAACTCCCAGGCATCAGACTACATTTCAAAGCTATAGTAATCAAAACAGTATAGTACTAGAACAAAACAGGAATCATAAATGGAATAGAATAGAATGACTAGGAATTAACCCATGTTCTGATGGTCAATTAATCTATGACAAAGGAGGCAAAAATATGCAATGGAGAAAAGATGGTCTCTTCAATAAATGGTGCTGGGAAAACTGGATGGCTATATATAATATAATGAAATCAGAACATTCCCTCACACAACATACAAACATGAACTCAAAATTGTTTGAAGATCTAAATATAAGATGTGAAACCATAAAATTCCAAGAAAAGAACATGGGCAGAATCCTCAATTATAAATCATAGTGATATTTTCTTGAAACAATCTCCTAAGTCAAAAGACATAAAAGCAAAAGTAAACATATGGAGTCTAATTCAACTTATAATCTTTTACACAGTGAAGAAAATCATAGATAATTAAAAAAAAAAACCCTACTGAAAGGGAGTAAACATTTGCAAATAATACAACTGATGATGGATTAATATTAAATTATATAAACATCTTATACATTTTAATAACAAAAAGGCAACTTGATTTTAAAATGAACAGAAGTCCTGAATAAACATTTTTCCAAAGAAGATATACAGATAGTCAGCAGGCACAAGAAAAGATACTCAACATTGCTAATGGCCAGTGAAATGCAAATCAAAACCACAATGAGCTATCACTTCATACCTGTCAGAATGTCTTTCATCAAAAAGTCAAATAACAGAGGTTTGGGAAGATGTAGATAACAGAGATTTTTAGTACATCATTGGTAGGAATGTTAATTGGTACAGTCATTCTGCAAAACAGTATAGACGTTTCTAAACAAAGTAAAAATAAAACTACCATATGACCTAGCAATTGTACACTTGAGTATTCGCCTAAAGAGCAACCACAAAAACCCCTACTTAGAAAAGATACGTATACACCAATCTGCATACCAGCAATATTTACAATAATAAAGACATGGAATCAACCTAAGTGTCCATCAGTATAGGAGTGGATTAACTAGATGTGGTATGTGTGTGTGTGTGTGTGTATAGAGTATAAATAGATAAATATTCCATAGTGTAAATATACAAGCACACACACACACACACACATATACATATATATATACAAACACAGACTATATAGTTAACAAAACAGACACCATCAATGGAATAACCATGAAAAGAATGAAATTTTGTGATTTACAATGATATGAATGGATTTGAAGTGCATTGTGCTAAGTAAAATAATTCTGTCAAAGAAAGGCAAGCAGTGTTGAGGTTACTTGTAGTGGAATCTGAAAACTAAAATAATAAATGAATATAGCAAAACAGAAACATACTTTGAGATACAGAGAACAAAGTAACGGTTACCAGTGAGGCAAGGAAAGGGAAGAGGAATAAGATAAGGGAAGGGAATTAAGAGATATAAATTATGATGAATTAAATTAAAAAGAAACAAGGATATGTTTTATATCACAGGAAAATATAGCCATTATCTTACAATAACATTAAGTGAAGTATAATTTATAAAAATATTTAATTATTATAATTTACACCTAAAACTATTAAAATATAATATTTTAAATTAACTATATATTAATACATACATATGTAAATAATTTAACAACTCTGAAACTGAAATTTGGTTAATATATAAATTTTATTGACATATAGTTGACCTATAGAATTTCATGTGCACAGTGAGGTGATTTGGTTATACAAATACACATATATCATTTTTGAGATTATTTGCCATCATAGATTATTATAAGATATTGACTATAGTTTCCTATGCTACACAGTAAATCTTTGTTGTTTGTTGCATATCTTTTTTAATTAGAAGTCTAGCATTCTAGTGATATTAAGTCAAACAAGTGGAATCAAAATGTCATAATATTTTCAGTTAGGCAAAACTTGTAAAGTATTCATATATATATATATATACATACACACACAAATGCAAAAAAGCAAAATAGCTGTCTGGGGAGGCCCTACAAATAGCTGTGAAAAGACGAGAAGTGAAAAGCAATGGAGAAAACGAAAGATATACCCATTTGAATGCAGAGTTCCAAAGAATACCAATGAGAGATATTCAAATTTTCTTAGCTTCTGCCATACAACAATGTGAATCATCCATAAGAATACATACGGCCCCTCCTTCTTGAACAAAGAAAGTATTTTTTAAAGCGTGTCTTTGGAAATGATATAGCTACTGAGATGCACAGGAGGGATTATGATCCATTCTGATCTGTAGCATATAAATTGATCCCAGTATTTCAGTTGGGCTAAGGACATTTGGGCAGCATTTCAGTTGAGCAAAGGACAAAAACAAACTGAGCATTAATTATAGACCTATGTTTTTAGTTGTAGTAGTTCCTAATACTTAATACATTTTAACAGTCAGAGCTAAATTAGTAACAAAAGTGTACATACCTGAAATTCAGTATTCCTATAGTTACCCTTATCTAGTAAAATTATGAGACTCTAAACTGCCATAGAAATTATTTCAATACAAACATCTTCAAAATTCAGCCATCCTATTATGCTTCAAATAGGTTAGATTGCAATCTCTGAAAAAATGTTAAGGATTGTAAAGGAAATAATATTGTTTATGGTTAATTAATATGGTTGTTTTTCTCTAATATATATGAAAAATATATAGTCTTTAAAGGAGAATGTTCTGAATATTTTTTATATTAACCTGTGTATTTATCTCTCTCATACATTGTTAATTTAGTTTAGTTTTCTATTTATGTTTCCATTTAAACTAACCATTTAAAAATATATATGTGTTAAAAGAATTAAACTGTGCATGACAAAAATTGAGCATTTCTCTAATTTTGTGATCTGAGAGTTTTAAATCTTGCTAAATAAAATAAAGGCTGTACTGAAAAAAAACAAAAACAAAAGAAAAGCAATATGTGAACATTTTTAATATTCCAAAATAAATAAAGTACTTTCCGTTACATAAAAAAAAAAAGAAAAGAAAAGAAAAAAGAAAACCTTCCTTAGCAATCAATGCAAAGAAATAGAGGAAAACAATAGAATGGGAAAGACTGGAGATCTCTTCAAGAAATTAGAGATTCTAAGGGAACATTTCATGCAAAGACGGGCTCAATAAAGGACAGAAATTGTAGGGACATAACAGAAGCAGAAGGTATTAAGAAGAGGTGGCAAGAATACACAGAAGAACTGTACAAAAAAGATCTTCATGACCCAGATAATCACGATGTCTCCTAGAGCCAGACATCCTGGAATGTGAAGTCAAGTGGGCCTTAGGAAGCATCCCTATGAACAAAGCTAGTGGAGGTGATGGGATTCCAGTTGAGCTATTTCAAATCCTTAATGATGATGCTGTGAAAGTGCTGCACTCAATATGCCAGCAAACATGAAAAACTCAGCAGTGGCCCCAGGACTGGAAAAGGTCAGTTTTCATTTCAATACCAAAGAAAGGGAATGCCAAAGACTACTCAAACTACTGCACAATTGCACACATCTCACACGCTAGTAAAGTAATGCTCAAAATTCTCCAAGCCGGGCTTCAGCAATATGTGAACCATGAAATTCCAGTTGTTCAAGCTGGTTTTAGAAAAGTCAGAGGAAACAGAGATCAAATTGCCAACATCCAAGGGATCATCAAAAAGCCTGAGAGTTTCACAAAAACATCTATTTCTGCTTTATTGACTATGCCAAAGCGTTTGACTGTGTGGATCACAATAAACTGTGGAAAATTCTGAAAGCGATGGGAACACCAGACCACCTGACCTGCCTCTTGAGAAATGCAGGTGAGGAAGCTACAGTTAGAACTGGACATGGAACAATAGACTGGGTCCAAATAGGAAAAGGAGTACATCAAGGCTGTATATTGTCATCCTGATTATTTAACTTATATGCAGAGTACATCATGAGAAACGCTGGGCTGGATGAAACACAAGCTGGTATCAAGATGCTGGGAGAAATATCAATAATCTAAGATATGCAGATGACACCACCCTTTTAGCAGAAAGTGAGGAAGAACTATAGAGCCTCTTGTTGAAACGAAAGAGGAGAGTGAAAAAGTTGGCTTAAAGCTCAACATGCAGAAAACTAAGATCAGGGCATCTGGTCCCATCACTTCATGGCAGATAGCAGTGGTAACAGTGGCTGACTTTATTTTTCTGGGCTCCAAGATCACTGCAGATGGTGATTGCAGCCATGAAATTAAAAGACACTTGCTCCTTGGAAGGAAAGTTATGACCAGCCTCAACAGCATATTAAAAAACAGAGACATTACTTTGCCAACAAAGGTCCATCTAGTCAAGGCTATGATTTTTCCAGTGGTCATGTATGGATGTGAGATTTGGACTATAAAGAAAGCTGAGCACTGAAGAAGTGATGCTTTTTAACTGTGATGTTAGAGAAGACTCTTGAGAGTCCTTTGGACTGCAAAGAGCTCCAACCAGTCCATCCTAAAGCAGATCAGTCCTGGGTGTTCATTGGAAGGACTGATGTTGAAGCTGAAACTCCAATACTTTGGCCACCTGATGCAAATAGCTGACTTATTGGAAAAAAACATGATGGTGGAAAGACGGAGGGCAGGAGGAGAAGGGGACAACAGAGGATGAGATGGTTGGATTGCATCATCAACACGATGGGCATGGTTTTGGGTGTACTCTGGGAGTTGATGATGGACAGGGAGGCCTGGTGAGCTGTGTTTCATGGGGTCACAGTGAATCTGACATGACTGAGTGACTGAACTGAACTGAATGTATGCAAAAGCTTTTCTACTACACTTGATAAAGGCTTGAGAAAGAACCTCAAAAAACAAAAGAAGAAATGGAGAAATTGGAGAATCTAAACTAAATGACATGGAATATACAATATAAAATAGAAAAAGTGAAACAAACTAGATAAATGATCATCATATATTCCAGTTGTCCAGATAGAAACATATCTGGAAACATATCTGGAGCCTTGGAGAGAAAAGCAATACCTGAGAAATTTCATTTTTCAAAAAATTTCAAGATAATTCTGATAAGCATCTGGATTTTAAAAAGTGATTACATATTTTTCTATTAGGTCCTGGTTTTGGTGATTTGGAGTTCTGTTATTTTTCTGTTGACCAATCATGATGAAATGGTATTAAGTGATTAATAATTACATATTCACAATAGTAAAATATGTTTATCTGCTTTCACAATCAATAGACAAAAAAAAGAGAACATTAAAATAGCAAGGCTCAATGTGAACATGATTAACAATAATATAAAATAAAATAGATACATACAATTTGGTCTTGGGGGGGTGCACTGTCAAGCAGAGTGTTGTGGCAATTGGAAATGCATATATGCACATGTTTTCATCCACCCAGACAGTCTATGCCTTTCGGTTGGTGTATTTAATCCATTTACATTTAAGGTAATGATTTATATCTATGAACCTATTAACATTTTCTTAAATATTTTGGGTTTATTTTCTATAGGTCTTTTCCTTCTCCTGTGTTTCCTACCTAGAGAAGTTCCTTCACCATTATTGTAAAGCTGTTTTGGTGGTGCTGAGTTCTCTTAACTTTTGCTTGTCTGGGAAGCTTTTAATTTCTCCATCAAATCGGAAGCAGAGTCTTGCTGGGTAGAGTATTCTTGGTTCAAGGTTCTTCCCTTTTATCAGTTTAAATATATGATGTCATTCCCTTCTGACTTGTAGATTTTCTGTTGAGAAATCAGCTGATTACCTGATGAGAGATCCCTGGTATGTTTTATTTATTTATTTATAAATTGAAGGATAATTGCTTTACATAATTTTTTGTTTTCTGTCAAACCTCAACATGAATCAACCATAGGTATACACGTATCCTCTCCTTTTTGAACATTTCTTCCATATCGCTCCCCATCCTACCCCTCTAGGTGGATGCACAGCTCATTTGAGTTTCCTGAAACATACAGTGAATTCCTTTTGGCTGTTTTACGTATGGTAATGTAAGTTTCCATGTTACTCTCTCTATACAAATACCTTCTCCTTACCATGTCCATAAGTCTATTCTCTATGTCTATTTCTCCATTGCTGCCCTGTAAATGAATTCTTCAGTACCATTTTACTAGATTCCGTATATATCCATTAGATTATGACATTTATCTTTCTCTTTCTGACTTACTTAACTTTGTATAACAGGTTCTATGCTCATCCACCTCATTAGTGAAAAGTGAAAGTCACTCAGTCATGTCCGACTCTTTGCAAACTCAAGGACTATATAGTCCATGGAATTCTCTAGGCCATAATGCTGGAGTGGGTAGCCTTTCACTTGTCCAGGGGATCTTCCCAACCCAGGGATTCACCTCATTAGAACTCATGCAAATGTGTTGCTTTTTATGTCTGAGTAATATTTCATTGTGTATAGGTACCACAACTTCTTTATCCATTCATCTGTCGATGGACATCTAGGTTGCTTCCATGTTCTAGCTATTTTAAACAGTGCTGCAGTGAACAATGGGTTACATGGATCTTTTTCAATTTTGGTTTCCTCCAGGTATACGCCTAGGAGTGGGATTGCTGGGTCATATGGTGGTTTTATTTCTAGTTTTTCAAGGAATTTCCCTACCATCATCCATAGTGGCTGTATGAATTAATATTTCCATCAACAGTGCAGAAGCATTTCCTTTTCTCCAAAACCTTTCCAGAATTTATTGCGTGTAGACACTTTTTTGATGGCCACTCTATCTGGAGTGAGGTAATATTTCACTGTAGTTTTGATTTGCATTTCTCGAGGAGAGCGAAAAATTTGGCTTAAATCTCAACTTTCAGGAAACTAAGATCATGGTATCTGGTCTCATCACTTCATGGGAAATAGATGGGGAAACAGTGGAAACAGTGTCAGATTTTATTTTTTGGGGGGCTCCAAAATCACTGCAGATGGTGATTGCAGTCATGAAATTAAAAGATGCTTACTCCTTGGAAGGAAAGTTATGACCAACCTAGATATCATATTGAAAAGCAGAGAGATTACTTTGCTGACTAAGGTCCGTCTAGTCAAGGCTATGGTTTTTCCATCAACCTCTCTCCTTCTACAATCTTCTTTCTCAAGACTACTTTGGCTTTTCAAGGTATTTTGTGTTTCCTTATGAAATGTGAAATTGTTTTAGGAAGTTCTGTGGAAGGAAAACGTTGGTAATTTGAAAGGGATTACATTAAATCTGTAGATTGGATTTGGTAGTATAGTCATTTTCACAATATTGACTCTTCCTACTCAGAAACATGGAATATCTCTCCATCTGTTTACGTAATCTTTGATTTCTTTCTTTAATATCTTATAATTTTCTGTGTACAGTTTTTTCATCTCAGATAAGTTTATTCCTAGATATTTAATTCTTTTTGTTGCAATGGTGAATAGGATTGATTCCTTAATTGCTTTCTGATTTTTCATTGTTAGCATATAGAAATGCAAATGACTTCTGTGTTTTGATTTTGTATCTTGCAACTTTGCTAAATTCATTGATTATTTCTCGTAATTTTCTGGTACTATCTTTAGGGTCCTATGTACAGTATCATGTCACCTGCAAACAGTGAGAACTGTACTTCTTTTCCAATGTGGATGCCTTTTATTTCTTTTTCTTCTCTGATTGCTGTTGCTAGGACTTCCAGAAATATTTTGGATAATAGTGGTGAAAGTGGACACCCTTGTCTTGTTCCTTCTCTTAGGGGGAATACTTTCACTTTTTCACCATTAAGAATAATGTTTGCTGTAGGCTTATCATATGTGGCCTTTACTTTGTTGAGGTAGGTTCCTTCTATGACCATTTTTTTTGGAGAGTTTTAATCATAAATAGGTGCTAAGTTTTGTCAAGGCCTTTTTATGCATCTATTGGGATGATCATATGCTTTTTCTTTTTTTCTTTTAATCGTTAACATGGTGTATCACATTGATTGATTTGTGTATATTGAAGAATTCTTGCATCCCTGGAATAAACTCAGCATGATCATGGTGAATGAGATTTATGTTGTGTTGCTGAATTCTGTTTGCTAAAATTTTGTTGAGGAATTTTGTATCAAAGTTCATTAGTGACATTGGCCTGCAGTTTTCTTTTTTTTGTGTTGTCTTTCTCTGATTTTGGTATCAGGGTGATGGTATCCTGGTAAAATGAGTTTAAAAGTGTTCCTTCCTCTGCAATTTTTTGAAACAGTTTTAGAAGGATAGGCATTAGCTCTTCTCTAAATGTTTGATAGAATTCTGTGAAGACATATGGTCCTTGGAGTTTTGTTTTTCTTTCTTTCTTTTTTTTTTTTTTTTTGGTGGGGGGGACTTTTGATCACAGCTTTACTTTTAGTGCTTATAGTTGGGTTGTTCATAATTTCTATTTCTTCCTGGTTCAGCCTTGGAAGGTTGAACTTTTCCAAGAATCTGGCCATTTCTTCCAGATTATCTTTTTTTATTGCCATATAGTTGTTCATAATAATCTTTTATAATCCTTTGTATTTCTGCATTGTCTGTTGTAACCTGTCCTTTTTCATTTCTTATTTTGTTGATTTGATTCTTCTCTCTTTTTTCTTGATGAGTCTGTCTAAAGGTTTGTCAATTTTATCTTCTCAAAGAACCAGCTTTTACTTTTATTAATCTTCACTATTGTTTCTTTCATTTATTTTTGCTTGAATCTTTATGGTTTTTTTCTTTTATTAATTTTGAGTGTGTTTTTTTTCCTTCTTCTTTTTCCAGTTGCTTTAGGTGTACAGTTAGGTTGTCTATTCGATATTTTTCTTCTTTCTTGAAGTGGGATTGTATTGTTATAAACTTCCCTCTTAGAACTGCTTTTGCTGCATCCCATAGGTGTCAGTTGTTATATATTCATTGTCACTTGTTCCTAGATTTTTTTTTTAATTTCCCTTTTGATTTGTTCAGTAACCTGTTGGTTATTTAGAAATGTGTTGTTTGATCTCCATGTGTTTGTGTTTCTTACAGATTTTTTCTTGTAATTGATATCTAGTCTCATCATGTTGTGGTTGGAGAAGAGGCTTGATACAGTTTCAATTTTCTTAAATTTACTGAGGTTTATTTTGTGACCCATGATGTGGTCTATCCTGGAGAATGTTCCATGTGCACTTGAGAAGAAGGTATATTCTTCAGCATTTGGATGGAATGTCCTGAAGATATCATTGAGATCCATCTCAGATAATGTATCATTTAAGACGTGTTTCTTATTAATTTTCTGTTTTAATGATCTGTCCGTTGGTGTAAGTAGGGTGTTCAAATTTCCTACTCTTATTGTGTTACTGTCTATTTCTCCTTTTCTGTCTTTTAGTGTTTGTCTTATGTATTGAGGTGTTCCTATGTTGGGTGCATAGATATTTACAATTGCTATGTCTTCTTATTGGAATGATCCCTTGATCATTATGTAGTGTCCTTCCTTATTTCTTGTCATCTTCTTTATTTTAAGGTCTATTTTGTCTGATATGAGGATTAGTACTCCAGCTTTCTTTTGTTTCCTGTTTGCATGGAATATATTTTTCCATCCTTTCACTTTCAGTTTATATGTGTCTTTAGGTATGAAGTGAGTTTCTTGTAGACAGCATATATATGGGTCTTGTTTTTGTATTCATTTAGCCACTCTGTGTCTTTTGATTGGAGCATTTAATCTGTTTACATTTAATGTAATTATTTATATATACGTTCCCATTTCTTTTTCGGTGTTTTTTTTTTTTTGGTTTGATTTTGTAGACATTTTTGTTCTCTTGTATTTTTTGACTGTATAAGTCCTTTTAACATTTTTTGTCAAGCTCATTTGATGGTACTGAATTCTGTTAACTTTTGCTTGTCTGAAAAGCTCTTGATTTCCCCATCAATTTTGAATGAGATCCTTGCCATGTACAGTAATCTTGGTTGTTAATTTTTCTGTTTCAGTACTTTAAATATATTCTGCAATTCCCTTTTGGTCTGCAATGTTTCTGCTAAAAGATTAGCAGTTAAACATACAGGATTCCTCTTGTATGTTACTTGTTGCTTTTCACTTGCTGCTTTTAATATTCTTTCTTTGTGTTTAGTCTTTCTTAGTTTGATTAGTATGTGTCTTGGCAAGTTTCTCCTTGGGTTTATCCTGTATGGGACTCTTTGTGCCTCTTGAACTTGACTGACTTTTTCATGTTAGGGAAATTTTTAACTCTAATCTCTTCAAAAAATTTCTCATATCCTTTCTTTTTCTTTTATTCTTTTAGACCCCTATAATTGAAATGTTGCTGTGTTTGATATTGTCCCGGAAGTCTCTGAGACTATCCTCAGTTCTTTTCATTCTTTATATTTTATTCTGCTCTTTAGAATTTATTTCCAATATTTTACCTTCCAGCTCACTGATTCGTTCTTCTGTCGCTGATATTCTCCTATTGATTCCTTCTAGAGTATTTTTAATTTCAGTAATTGTGTTGTTTATCACTATATGTTTATTCTTTTATTCTTTTATGTCTTTGTTAATTGATTCTTGCATTTTCTCTATTCTGTTTTCAAGGTTTTTTTTTTTTTAATCATCTTTGCTTAAAGCTCAACGTCAGAAAACTAAGATCATGGCATCTGGTCCCATCACTTCATGGCACATACATGGGGAAACAGTGAAAACAGTGGCTGACTTTATTTTGAGGGGATCCAAAATCGCTGCAGATGGTGATTGCAGCCATGAAATTAAAAGACACTTATTCCTTGGAAGGAAAGTTATGACCACCTTAGACAGCATATTATAAAGCAGATATATTACTTTGACAACAAAGGTCTGTCTAGTCAAGGCTATGGTTTTTCTAGTGGTCATTTATGGATGTGAGAGTTGGACTGTGAAGAAAGCTGAGCACCTAAGAATTGATGCTTTTGAACTGTGGTGTTGGAGAAGATGCTTGAGAGTCCCTTGGACTGCAAAGAGCTCCAACCAGTCCATCCTAAAGGAGATCAGTCTTGGATGTTCATTGGAAGGACTGATGTTGAAGCTGAAACTCCAATACTTTGGCCACCTGATGTGAAGAGCTGACTCATTGGAAAAGACCCTGATGCTGGGAAAGACTGAGGGCAAGAGGAGAAGGTAACGAGAGAGGATGAGATGGTTGGATGGCATCATCAACTCGATGGACATGGGTTTGGGTATACTCCGGGAGTTGATGATAGACAGGGAGGCCTGGAGAGCTGAGGTTTATGGGGGTCACAAAGAGTTGGACACGACTAAATGCCTGAACTGAACTAATCATCTTTACTATCATTTTTTTCTGAGCTCTTTTTCAGGTAGTTTGCCTATTTCCTTATTATTTATTTGGGCTTTTGGGTTTCTAGTTTGTTCCTTCATTTGTGTAGTATTTCTCTCTCTGCCTTTTCATTACTTTTTTTTTTTTTTTTTTAGCTTATTGTGTTTGAGGTCTCCTTTCCCCAGGCTTTAAGGTTGAATTCTTTCTTCCTTTTGATTTTGCCCTTCCAAGGTTGGTTCGGTTGTTTGTGTAAGCTGTATATAGGGTGAGATTTGTGCTGAGTTTTTGTTTGTTTGGTTGGTTTTCCTCTGATAGGCAAGGCTGAGTGAGGTGATAATCCTGTCTGCTGATGATTGGGTTTGTATTTTTGTTTTGTTTGTTATTTAGAAGAGACATCCTACACAGGGTGCTACTCATAACTGGGTGATGGCAGGTCTTATATTCAAGCGGTTTCCTTTTTGTGAGTTCTCACTATTTGATTCTCACTAGGGTTAATTCTCTGGTAGTTTAGGGTCTTGGAGTCAGTGTTCCCAAAACTTCAGGGCTTATTCTCTGGCCAGGAATGAGAATTCCACAAGTGGTTTGTAATAGCATTAAGTGAAATTAAAACAAATACCCAAAAATCAGAAACCAAAGATGAACCCCAGACAAATGGCAGTTACAAAATCAGGCAAATAATAATTAAAATAATGAAGTATTGACATATACATATACACCCATAAGCAAAATCAAAGTAGTCCGATAAAAATAAAGTACAATATATTGACCCAGCGAACAAAGCAAACCAAAAATTTTATCTACCAGGTAAGAATAAAACTAACTAAAGCACAAACTGGAAAACAAATCTAAAACTAGAAAACTAACAAATATGTTGATACGAAAGGAAAGAAAGAAACAAAAAAGAAAGAATAGATATGCAAAGTTAAGTAGAGGTAGATAAAGAAGATGTATATACATTAAAGATTAATTGCAAGGGGAAAACAACAGTAAGAAAAACAAAAAAAGGAATAAATGTAAAAAAGAACTATAAATTTTAAAAAATTAAAATTAACAAAAGAAAAAAAAAAAAAGATACAACAAAGGAAAAAAAGAAAAAGGAAAACTCCACAGAACTGCAAAAGCCCAAAATAGAGGCAAAGGTTTATAACTACAAAAAAATTATTACTAAAAAACAAAATCAAAAGCTTAATTAGATTTCATAGTGCTCATAAAATTGACAACTACAATGGGTGAGGGAGGGAAGGGAAAAATAAGAAAAAGGAAAATAAATCATCAAGAATATACAGAACAAGTCAAAACATAAGAATAATACATGGTTTTCTTGAGTCACTGCTATCAGTGTCCTTTCCTTCACTGGAAGTCACAGTCCACCTCATCTCCCTATAATGCCCTCCAACACTGTGCTGGTCTCTGGACCTGCTGTAGGGGAAGCTCAGGTTCTAATCTGGTCCTATTCCTTTGTGTTCTTGCCTCCAATGTCCAGAGCTATCAGAACTACTGTGTTTTCTTTTCTGGGGGTTCTCAATGTCCTTTTATATATTTATTGACATAAAGTTTGCTTAGTTGACCCTGTGGATTTAATACAGTTGGTGGGAAGGTTTTCAGTCTTTTCCTTAGCCACACTGCAGCTGGGTTTCAATTGTGGTTTTATTTCTACCTTTGCATTTGGGTCGCCCACTGGGGTTTGCTCCTGAGGCTGCCCTGGAGGACTTAGGTTTGCCCCAGTAAGGGCCAGATATGTAGGTGGTGCAACTGATTGAGTCACAGGTGTTTTTGCAATACACAGGGGAGTTGGCGGCTAGGACAGAAGGAAATACAGTGCCTCAGAAGGGTTTGGCAACCAGTATTGGCCAATACATCCACTGTTCTTGCCTGGAGAACCTCCCCCCACCCCCACCCCCACCCCCTGACAGAGAAGCCTGACAGGTCACAGTCCACAGGGTCGCAGAGTCGGACACGACCAAAGTGACACCATGTGCCTAAACACAAGACATTTTTTGCCTGTGGCATCTCTGTGCCAGTGAGGGTTCAATGTGAAGGTGGTACAGCTGCTTGGGTTGTGGGGACCCTGGGGATGCCAAGTGTGCAGGGACATGGACTACCTCCATGACAGGAATTATGGCCCTATCAGTGTCTTTTTTCAAGCCTCTTGTAGCTGGCAATCAGAAAATCTCTTTGGCCAGTCTTTCTCCATAGCTCTGACCATTCAGGCACTTACAGGGCTCCCTTGCCTGGGGTCTTTCTCTGATTTCAGTGTGTCAGGTACATAGAGGGTCCCCCTGGCTGGACTCCTACTCTGTAGATCGGTGCACCAGGCACTTAAAGTGGCACCCTGGGTGGGGGTCCTACTCTGTAGTTCAATGCAATAGGCATTTAATGGGCCAGCCTCTCAATTGTTCAGCTGTCAATGCTGGCATGTGGGGAGAGACAGGCTATCTTGATGGCTCCACTCCCTACACGTGACTCAGCAGTATCACCCTGCTCCCATGGCTGCCTACTTTCCTCCACAGGCTTTTCCCACCCCCATCTCCTCCCTCACACCTCCTTGATCAATCTCTCAGCAGTCAGTAGCAGCCCTCACCCTGGAGTTTTTCCACAATCCCTACACTCCAGCTCCCAGCCTCTGTGCCATCTAAGAGACCTGTTCAGGGTATGTATGGCTGTGTCAAGGACCGTCTGATTCTCATTCCATTTAGGCTGTCACAGATCAGCTGTTTCTCTCTCAACCTTAAATGTTTCTCTTCTGACTCAGACAACGGCCCAGATGTGGGGATCCCCCACCCACCAAGGGCAGTTCCAGTCCTATTAACACCCCTGTTTTTCCCCCTAGTTCCCTCATCCTAATGAGTTCTGTGTGGTTCTCTAAATCATTTTCTGCTTGTCAGGTACTTCATCTGCTCTCAGCTGGTGTTCTGCATGCACTTCTGTGTCTGAAGGTGTATTCCTGATGTATCTGTGGAGAGAGATGTACTCCATGTCCACCTACTCTTCCACCATTTTGTTCTCTTCTCCTTGTATGTTATATGTCATTTTTCCCTAGTTGTTTTTACTATTTTATTTCTGTCTTTATTTATTTATTTATTTATTTCAGTTTTTGTCTCAGTTTTTTCCTCCTTGGGCTTATCCTTTCTGGGACTCTCTGTGCTTCCTGGACTTGGTTAATTGTTTCCTTTCCCAGGTTCAGAAAGTTTTTAGTTATTATCTCTTCAAAGGAATTTCTCAGATTCTTTTTCTGTCTCTTCTCCTTCTGGGACCCCTATAATGTGAATATTGATGTGCTTAATATTGCCTAGAGGTCTCTTAGCCTGTCTTTATTGCTTTTCATTCTTTTTCTATATTTTGTCCTTCAGCAGTGATTGCCACCATTCTGTCCTCCAGGTCATTTATCCATTATCTGCCTCAGTTATTCTACTATTGATTCCTTCTACTGTATTATTTATTTCTGTTTGTTTGTTCTTTAGTTCTTTTAGGTCTTTGATAAGCATTTCCTGCATCTCCTCAACCTTTGACTCCATTCTTTTCCCAAGATCCTGAATCATCTTCACTATCACTATTCTGAATCCTTTTCCTTGAAGGTTGCTTATATCCACTTTATTTAGCTGTTTTTCTGGGGTTTTATCTTGTCCCCTCATCTGGGGCATAGCTTATTGCTTTTTCATTGTGATTAAATTTCCATATATGGTTTATTATTTATAATATGAGCCTGTTCTTCTTATTGCTTCTTCTGTCTGCCCTCTGATGACTGAGCCTAAGAGGCTTGTGTAAGTTTCTAGGTGGAAGGGACAGGCAATGGGAAAAACTAGGTTTGCTCTGGTGATCAGGGTCTTGCTCAGTAAAGGTTTAATCCAATTTTCTGCTGATGAGTAGGGTTGCACTTCCTCCTTGGTAGCTGTTGGGCCTAAGGTGTCCCAGCCTTGAGTCTATTGGCTCTATGGTAGGGTTAGTGGCAAACTCAAAGAGGATTTATGCCAACAGGGACCTTCCAGTGTTCCCATCCCTGTGGTGAGTCTCTGCTGGCCCGGGCCTCCACAGGAGGTCTCCAACACTATCATGTAGTTTTGGTTCAGTCTCCTTTGGGGTCACTGCTCCTCTCTTCTGGGTCTTGATGCAGGCAAAATGTTGTTTGTGCACTCCAAGACTGAAATCTCTGTTTCCCCCAGTCCTCTGGAAGTCCTATCTATAATCAAATCCCACAGGCACTCAAGGCCAGATTCCCTGGGGTTTTCAAATCCCTTTGTGGGATGCTCAGCCAGGGAAGCTTGACATGGGGTTCATAATGTTCAAAATAGTGTGATAACTTCCTTGGTATTATTATTCTCCAATCTATACGTCACCCACCTGGCAGGTATAGGACTTGATTTCATTGTGATTGTGCCCCTACTACCATCTCTCTGCAGCTTCTTCTTTGTTTCTGTACATGGGGCATCTTTTGTTGGTGGGTTCCAGCATCCTCCTGTTTATGGTTGTTCAACAGCTAGTTGCAATTGTGGTGCTCTCACAGGAGGAGATGAGCACATATCCTTCTACTCCTCCCTCTTGGACTGATAGCCTAGAGATTTTTTAAATTGATGTACAGTTGGTTTACAATATTGCATTCATTCATGATGTATAGCAAAGTAAATTATATATAGTCATTTATGTGTATATTATTTTTCATATTTTTCTTCATTATGGTTTTCCACAGGATATTGAAGAGATCCAGCATCTCTTTCTATAAGGCTGGATCAGTATAATAAAAATAAATGTAAACATTAGATGAGAAGACATGTGAAATTACAGTCTTTTTGTGAAGACCAGGTATATGTGGATTAGTATCTACTATAACATTTTTATTAAAATAACCAGTACCTTATCTTATTGTTGTTTAGTTGTTAAGTCTTGCCACCTCTTTTGCAACACCAAGAACTGTAACCTGTCAGGCTCCTCTGTCCATGAGGTTTCCCAGACAAGAATACTAGAATGGGTTGTCATTTCCTTCTTCAGGGGATCTTCTTGACCCAGGAATTGAACCCACCTCTCCTGTATTGCAAGGCAGGTTCTTTACCACTGAGCATCAGGGAAGCCTTATCTTATTTTTCCTATAAAACTTCTTGCTAAATTCATTGATAATTCTAGAATAATAACTGTCACATAAGAAAAAAAAAAAAGCTGTTGAAGTAAATGTATAAACGATTTCCCTAGGACAATAAAGCAATAGTACAGTGATTTCCCTAGGGCAATAAAAGTGTAAGTGAAAGTGAAGTTGTTCAGTCGTGTCGACTCTTTGCAACCCCATGGACTGTAGCCCACCAGGCTCCTCTGTCCATGGGATTCTCCAGGCAAGAATACTGGAGTGGGTTGCCATTTCCTTGTCCACGGGATCTCCCTGACCCAGGGATCAAACCCAGGTCTTCAACATTGCAGGCAGATGTTTTAACCTCTGATTCACCAGGCAATACATTTCTTTTTAATCTGGCAAATGACAAGAAGATACACTTACCACAAATCCCCAGAGAGTCCAGAAATATTCCCCCTTACTGCCTTTCTGGCAGCATCAGAATATCACTTCCCAGTGTGAAAAATCTTGAAAAGCAATTAAAACCAGTGCCTTTGGTAGGTTTATATTCATGTGAAATTGTGTTCTTAATAATGCCAGGACTCTGAATCTATTCTATGAAATTGCTTTTATTCAGTTCAGCACCATTTTCTAAAATTGTTTGCACGTATCTGTGCTCAATCAGTTCACTCATGGTTGACTCTGTACCACCCTATGGACTGTATGTAGCCTGCCAGGTTCCTCTATTCATGGGATTCTTTGTGCAAGAATACTGGAGTGAGTTGCCATGCCCTCCTCCAAGGAAATTTCCCAAATCCAAGGATCGAACTTATCTCTAGTGTCCCCTGCATTGGCAGGTGTGTTCTTTACAACTATCAGTGGCATTTGACTTGCTGCAATAATATTTTTCTGGCGAAGTACTGGAAATGTTCTTTTTATATGTAAAAAAAAAAAAGCATGGTTGTAACAGAAATTGAGATAACATCTGATTTCTTTTCCAAGTAAAACATGATCTTTTCAATAATTTTTAAACTTTCACCTTTAACTGTGAAAAGGACACAATGCTATGGATTCTTCCAGGCTACAGGTTTGTTCCTTTAATCTCTCCTTGGAGGTACCCAAATGGGAAGACAAAGAAGTCTTTCAGTCAGTGGTACCAAAACCTGTCTCTGCCTCTGCCTCAATATCTCTGTATTTTTCACACACACACACACACACACCTCTTTCATAGTCTCACACGTATAGAAATCCATCTGCCTTGTGTGTCTCATTAATCCTCCAAATTCTGTAGCTCCTTTGTTTCAAAGACTATTCACAATTCCAATAATGGGGACAAAATTATGTGATATATTTTGCACAAGCTTTAATTGAAATATAAATATGTGTTAAGCTATTTCTTTCAAAATAAATACATTTTCATGGTGTTAATGATAGGAAGACAAGAGGGAAAATGTATTCTTGAATTCTAGGGCAGCATTAATGAATAGAAGATTTATTCCTTCCATTTTCTGAGATATACTTGACATTTAATGTCATGTCTGTGCTCAGTCATATCTGATTCTTTGGGACCCTGTGGACTGTAGCCCACTAGGCTCCTCTGTCCTTTGGATTCTCCAGGCAAGAATACTGGAGTGGGTTACCATTTCCTTCTCCAGGGGATCTTCTCAACCCAGGGATTGAACCCAGGTCTCCCACATTGCAGGCAGACACTTTAACTTCTGAGCCACCAGGGAAACATACAGCACTGTATAAGTCTAAAACTTATACAATAATACTGTTTTATAACATCATGATTTGACTTACATATATTGTAAAATGTTTATCACAAAAAGTTTAGTGAACATCCATCATCTCATATAGGTACAAAATAAGAGAAATAGAAAAAAATGTCCTTGTAATGAGAACTCAGTATTTTCTCTCTTGATAACTTACATATATAATATACTGCAGTGTTAATTATATTAATCATGTACATTAAGTCTCTTAGTTCAGTTAAGTGGCTCAGTTGTGTCTGACTCTTTGAGACCCCATTGACTATAGCACACAAGACTCCCCTGTCCTTCACCGTCTCCAAGAGCTTATGCAAACTCATGTCTATACAGTCATTGATGCAATCCAACCATCTCATCCTCTGTCGACCCCTTCTCCTCCCGCTTTCAATCTTTCCAAGCATGAGAGTCTTTTCTATTGAGTCAGTTCTTCACATCAGGTGGGCAAAGTATTGGAGTTTCAGCTTCAGCATCAGTCCTTCCAATGAGTATTCAGGACTGATTTTTTTAGGATTGACTGGTTTGATCTCCTTGCAGTCTAAGGGACATTCAAAAGTCCTTTCCAACATCACAGTTCAAAAGCACCAATTTTTCTGTGCTCAGCTTTCTTTATAGACCAACTCTCATATTCATACATGACTACTGAAAAAAAAAGAAGTACCTTTGACTAGACAGACCTTTGTTGGCAAAGTGAAGTCTCCTTTTTAATATGCTGTCTAGGTTGGTCATAGCTTTTCTTCCAAGGAGCAGGTGTCTTTTTAATTAATGGCTGCATTCACCATTTGCAGTGATTTTGGAGACAAAAAACAAATAAATAAATAAAATTTGTCACTGTTTCCACAGTTTCCCCATCTAGTTGCCATGAACAGATGAGATTGGATACCATGATCTTACTTTTCTTAATGTTGAATTTTAATTCAACTTTTTCACTCTCTTCTTTCACTTTCATTAGTTCTTCACTTTCTGGCATAAGAATGGTGTCACCTGCATATCTGAGGTTATTAATATTTCTCCCAGCAATCTTGATTCCAGCTTGTGCTTCATCCAGCCCAGCATTTCTCATGATGTACTCTGCATATAAATTAAATAAATAGGGTGACAGTATACAGCCTTGACATAGTCCTTTCCCGATTAGGAACCAGTCCCATGTTCAGCTCTCACTGTTGTTTCTTGACCTGCATACAGAATTCTCAGGAGGCAGGTCAGGTTGTCTTATATTCCCATCTCTTGAAGAATTTTCCACAGTTCTTTGTTATTCACATGGTGGAGTAGACAATAAAGTAGAAATAGACTTTTTCTGGAACTTTCTTTCATTTTCAAAGATCCAGTGGATGTTGGCAATTTGATCTCTGGTTTCTCTGACTTTTCTAAATCAGGCTTGAGCATCAGAATTTCATGGTTCACATACTGTTAAAGCCTGGCTTGGAGAATTTTGAGCATTCCTTGGCTAGTGTTTGAGATGCGTGCAATTGTGTGGTAGTTTGAGCATTCTTTAGCATTGCCTTTCTTTGGGATTGGAATGAAAAGAAGCTTTTCCAATCCTGTGGCCACTGTTGAGTTTTCCAAATTTTCTGGCATATTGAGTGCACCACTTTCACAGCATCATCTTTTAGGATTTGAAATAGCTCAACTGGAATTCCATCACCTCCACTAGCTTTGTTTACAGTGATGCTTCCTAAAGCTCACTTGACTTCATATTCCAGCATGTCTGGCTCTAGGTGGGTGATCACACCATCATTATTATCTGTATCATGAAGATCTTTTTTGCATAGTTTTTCTGTGTATTCTTGCCACCTCTTCCTAATATCTTCTGCTTCTGTTAGTTCCATAACATTTCTGTCCTTTCTTATGCCCATCATTCCATAAAATGTTCCCTTGGTATCTCTGATTGTCTTGAAGAGATCTCTAGTCTTCCCCATTCTATTGTTGTCCTCTATTTATTTGCATTGATCATTGAGGAAGGCTTTCTTATCTCTCCTTGCTATTCTTTGGAACTCTGCATTCTAATGGGTATATCTTTCCTTTACTCCTTTGCCTTTCACTTCTCTTCTATTCACAGCTATTTGTAAGGCCTCCTCAGACAACCATTTTGCATTTTTGCATTTCTTTTTCTTGGGGATGATCTAGATCACTGCGTCATGTACAATGTCACGAACCTCCATCCATAGATCTTCAGGCATGCACTCTGTCTATCAGATCTAATCTTTTGAATCTATTTGTCACCTCCACTGAATAGTTGTAAGGGATTTGATTTAGGTCATACCTGAATGGTCTAGTGGTTTTCCCTACTTTCTTCAATTTAAGTCTGAATTTGACAGTAAAGAATTCATGACCTGAGCCACATTCATCTCCCAGTCTTGTTTTTGCTGACTGTATAGAGCTTCTCCACCTTTGGCTACAAAGAATATAATCAATCTGATTTCAGTATTGACCATCTGGTGTTGTCCATGTGTAGAGTCTTCTATTTGTTGTTTGAAGATGCTGTTTGCTATGACCAGTGCATTCTCTTGGCAAAACTCTGTTACCCTTGACCTGCTTCATTTTGTACTCCAAGGTCAAGTTTCCTGTTACTCCAGGTATCTCTTGACTTCCTACTTTTGCATTCCAATCCCCTATAATGAAAAGGACATCTTTTTTAGAGTGTTATTTCTAGAAAGTCTTGTAGGTCTTCATAGTATCATTAAATGTCAGCTTCTTCAGCATTACTGGATTATTGGATTACTATGATATTGAAGGGTTTGTCTTGATAATGAACAGAGATCATTCTGTCGATTTTGAGATTATACCCAAGTACTGCATTTAGGACTCTTGTTGGTTCGGATGGCTACTCCATTTCTTCTAAGGGATTCTTGCCCACAGTAGTAGATATAATGGTCATCCATTTTAAATTCACCCATTCCAGTCTATTTCAGTTCGCTGATTCCTAAAATGTCGATGTTTACTCTTGCCATCTCCTGTTTGACCACTTCCAATTTGCCTTAATTCATGGATCTAACATTCCAGGTTTCTATACAATATTGCTCTTTCCAGCATCGGACTTACTTCAATTACCAGTCACATCTACAACTGGGTGTTATTTTTGATTTGGCTCCATCTCTTAATTCTTTTTGCTGTTATTTCTCCACTCATCTCCAGTAGCATATTGGGTACCTACCGACCTGGAGAGTTCATGTTTTAGTGTCTTATCTTTTTGCTTTTTTATATTGTTCATGGTGTTCTCAAGGCAAGAATACTGAAGTGATTTGCCATTCCCTTCTCCTGTCGACCACGTTTTGTCAGAACTCCTCATCATGGCACGTCCATCTTGGGTGACCCTACACGGCATGGCTCATAGTTTCATTGAGTTTAACAAGACTGTGGGCAAAGGAGATGCCCCAGCAAGACAGTAGGAGAGGCAAAATCACATTTAGAATCAAACCCAATACCCACCAGAGATGATTGGAGGGCTCAAACAAACGTTTGTGCACCAGGACCCAGAGACCATATAGAGACTGAGCCAGAACTGTGTTTGAGTGTCTCCTGCAGAGGTATGGGTCATAAGTGGACTGCTTCAGGGTCGGGGCTCTGGGTGCAGTAGACCTGGGTATGGCATAAGCCCTCTTGGAGGTGGTCACCAATTACCCCATCATAGAGCGGCCAGAACTTACACAGGCCTGGGGAATAGAATCTTGGAGAGCACAAACAAAAGCTTGTTTTCACCAGGACCCAGGAGAAAGGAGGAGTGATCCCACAAGAGACTGACCCAGACTTGCCCGTGTGTCAGGGAGCCTCCAGCAGAGGTGTGGGTTGGCGGTGGCCTGCTGCAGGGTTGGGGGCACTGAGTGCAGCAGTGCATGCATGGGACCTTTTAAAAAGAGGTGACCATCCTCTTCATTTCTTCCACCATAGTTTGGCCTCTAGTCAAACAATAGGGGGGGAACACAGTCCCACCCATCAACAGAAAATATGATTAAAGATTTACTAATCATGGTCCTGCCCACCAGACAAGACCGAGTTTCCCCTTCAGTCAGTCTCTCCCATCAAGTTTTCATAAGCCTCTTATCCTTCTCCATCAGACAGCAGACAGAATGAAAATCAAAATCACAGAAAGCTAACCAATCTGATTATATATATATATATATATGTGTGTGTGTGTGTGTGTGTATAATGATGAGATATATATATACAGATATATAGAAGTGATTATATATAAAATAATATTATGTATATGTACATATATATATATGTATATATATGTATATTATCCAGAAACGTATTATGACTGGGCTTCCCTGGTGGCTCAGTGGTAAAGAATCTGTCTACCAAGCAGGAGATGTGGGTTTGATTCCTGAGTTGAGAAGATCTCCTGTATAAGTAAATGGCAACCCATTCCCATATTCTTGCCTAGTAAATTGCATGGATAGTGGAGACTGGCGGGCTACACTCCATGGGGTCACAAGAGTTGGACACAACTTAGCAACTAAACAACAACAACAAATAATGATTTATATACATAATGATGTTGTATATATGTAAATACATAGGTACATATATATATAGAAGTGATTATATGTAATGACATAATTACATATATATATGATAAAAATAAATGAAAAAAATAAAGGAAATAATATAAAGATCAATAAAATGAAAAGCTCGCTCTTGGAAAAGATAAACAAAATTGAAAACTATTAAACCCTTCTTTTTTACAAACCAAAAAGAGAAGGGAGGAGACTCAAAGCAAATAAAATTAGAAATGAAAAAGAAGTTACAACAGACAACACAGAAATACAAATTATCATAAGGACTAATATGAGCAACTGTGGACTTCCCTGGTGGCTCAGACGGTAAAGCATCTGTCTACCATGTGGGAGACCTGGGTTCGAGTCCTGGGTTGGGAAGATCCCCTGGAGAAGGAAATGGCAATCCAGTCCAGGACTATTGCCTGGAAAATCCCATTGACAGAGGAGGCTGGTAGGCTACAGTCCATGGGGTCGCAAAGAGTTGGACACGACTGAGCGACTTCACTTCACTATGACTATAAAATGAACAATCTGGAAGAAATGAACAAATTCTTAGAAAAGTACAACCTTCTTATACTGAATCAGGAAAAATTTGAAAATATAAACAGACCAATCACAAGCACTGAAATTGAAACTGTGAACAAAAATCTTTCAACAAACAAAAGCCCAGGGCCAGATGGCTTCACAAGAAAATTCTGTCAAATGATTAGAGAAAAGCTCACACACATCCTGATCAAACTGTTCCAAAAAATTAAAATTTTGCAAACTCATTCTACAAGACCACCATTATCCTGATACTAAAGCCAGACCTCCCCCCCCCAAAAAAAAATCACAAAAACATTCATCAGTGATATTAATCAGACCAATATCACTAATGAACATAAATGAAAAAATCCTCAGCAAAGTTCTAGGAAATGTAATCCAACAACACATTAATAGAATCATACACCAATGATCAAGTAGGACTTAACCCAGAGAAGCAAGTGTTCTTCAGTATACACAAAGTAATCAATGTGTTAAATCATATTAACAAATTGAAAGGTGAAATCCATATGATCATCTCAATAGATACAGGGAAAGTAGTTGACAAAATTCAACTCCCATTTAGAATAAACACTCTCCAGGAAATAGGCATAGCAGGAACTTACTTCAACCTAATAAAGACCATATATGACAACCCTATATTAGACACTATTCTCAATGGTGAAAAATTGAAAGCATTTCCTCTAAGATCAGGAACAAGGCAGGGTGCCTATTCTCATTTCTAGTTTTTATTATCATTATTCAATACAGTTTTGAAAGTCCTAGTCATGGCAATCAGAGGGGAAAAAAAGAAATAAAATGAATCCAGATTTGAAAAGAAGTAAAACTCTCATTGTTTACAGATGACATGACACATTACACAGAAAACCCTAAAAATGTCACCAAAAAAAAAATACTACATCTAATAAATTAATTTAGTATAGTCACAGGATATAGAATTAATACACAGAGTTGCATTCCTATATAATAACAATGAAAAATCAGAAAAAGAAAATAAATAAAGAATCTCATTCACCATTGCAGCAAAAATAATAAAATATGCAGGAATAGACATACCTAAAAAGACAAATACCTGAATTCAGAAAACTAAAAGATGCTGATGAAAGTAATCAAAGACAACACAAACAGATGGAGAGATATATCATGTTCTTGTACTGGAAGAACCAATATTGTCAAAGTAACTATACTACCCAAAGCAATCTGCAAATTCAATGCAATCTCCATCAAATTACCAATGACATTTTTCACAGAAATAGAACAAATCATTTTGCAATTCGTATGGGAACAAAAAAGACCTCAAATAGCCAAAGCAATCTTGAGAAATAAAAAGCTGGAGGAATCAACTTCCCTCTCTTCAGATTATACCACAAAGATGCAGTCATCATGACAGTACGGCACCAGCACAAAAACAGAAAAATAGACCAATGGAACAAGATAGAAAGCCCAGAGATAAACATATGCACCTGTTGTTGTTCAGTTGCTAAGTCATGCCTGACTCTTTGCAACTCTTGAACTGCAGCACTCCAGGCTTCCTTGTCTTTCACTATCACCCTGAGTTTGCTCCAACTCATGTCCATTGAGTCAATGATGCCATCCAACCATCTCATCCTCTGTCACCCCCTTCTCCTCTTGCTCTCAATCTTTCCTGGAAAGAGTCTTTTCCAGTGAGTCACCTCTTCTCATCAGATAGCAAAAATATTGGAGCTTCAACTTTAGCACCAGTCCCTTTAATGAATATTCAGGGTTGATTTCCTTTAGAATTGACTGGTTTGATCTCTTTGCTGTCCAGGGACTCTCAAGAGTCTTCTCCAGCACCACAGTTCAAAAGCATCAATTCTTCAGCTCTCAGCCTTCTATACGGTCCAACTCTCACATCCATACATGACTACTGGAAAAACCATAACTAACTATACAGACATTTGTTGGCAAAAGTGATGTCTCTGATTTTAATACACTGTCTAGTTTTGTCATAGCTTTTCTTCCAAGAAGCATCCATCTTTTAATTTAGTGGCTCTAGTCAATGTTTGATTTTATTTTGGAGCCCATGAAATTGAAATCTCAGATGATTTCCACTTTTTCCCCATCTGTTTGCCATGAAGTGACAGGACGAGATGCCATGATCTTCATTTTTTGAATGTTGAGTTTTAAGTCAGCTTTTTCACCCTCCCATTTCACCTTCATCAAGATATTCTTTTGTTTCTCTTTCCTTCCTGTTATTAAGGTGATATCATCTGCATATCTGAAGTTGATATTTAAGGAGGCAAGAATATACAATGGAGAATAGACAGCCTATGGTTCTGGGAAAACTGGACAGCTATGTATAAAAGAATTAAGTTAGAACATTATCTAACATCATACACAAAAATAAACTCAAAATGGATTAAATACATAAATGTAAGGCCAGAAACTATAAAGTTATTAGAGAAAAATATAGGCACCACAATCTTTGACAAAATCACAACAAATTTCTCTGTGATCCACCTCTTAGATTAATGGAAATAAAAACAAAAATAAAGAAGTGGGACTTAATAAAACTTAAAAGTTTTTGCCCAGCAAATGAAACTCTCAGCAAGATGAAAAGACAACCCTCAGAATGGGAGAAACTAATTGCAAACAACTGACAAAGGATTAGTCTCCAAATATACAAGAACCTCATACAGCTCAATACCAGAAAAACAAGCAACCCAATCAAAAAGTGAGAAAACCTAAATATGCATTTCACAAAAGAAGATATACAGATAGCTAGTAAGCACATGAAAAGATTATCCACATAACTCATTATTAAAGAAATATAAAGCAAAACTACAATGAAGTTATCACCTCACACCAATCTGAATGGCCATCACCAAGAAATCTACAAACAATAAATTTTGGAGGGGATGTGGAGGGGATAGGCACTGTTGATGGAAATGTAAATGATACAGTCATATGAAAAAACACTATGGAAATTTCATATAAAACTAGGAATAAATCTACCATATGACCCACTAATCCCACTACTGGGCATATACCCTGAGAAAACCACAATTCTAAAAGACACATATATCTGAATATTCATTGCAACAGTATTTGCAATAGCCATAGCATGGAAGCAACCTAGATGCACATCAACAGATGAATGGATGAAGGTGTGATACATATATTCATGAAATATACCCAGCCATAAAAAGGAACAAATTTGAGTCAGTTGTAACGAGGTAGATGAACTACAGCCTCTTATACAGAGTGAAGTAAGTCAGAAAGAGAAAAACAAGTATCATATATTAATGCATATGTATGGAATCTAGAAAAATGTTGCTGATGAAGCTAGTAAATAATGGAATTGTGGATACAATGGGAGAAGGAGAGGGTGGAATGAATTGAAAAAGTAGCATTGACATATATACACTATCTAATGTGTAAAATAGCTAGTTATTGGGAAGTTGCTATATAAAACAGGGAGCCCAGCCTGGTACTCTGTGATGACCTAAAGGGAGGAGATGGAGATAATTATATATATATATATATATGTGTGTGTGTGTGTGTGTGTGTGTGTGTGTGTGTGTGTGATATAAAATTATATACATATATATATATATAATTATGACTGATTCACCTAGTTGTGCAGCAGAAACCAAGACAACATTTTAAAGTAATTTTCTATCTGTTAAAAAAGAAAAGAAAATATGTTAAAAGAACTTTGGAGAAGAATGGTTGAACACAGTATTTAGAAGTGTATTGTTTAGCCTCCATGCTTTTGTGTTTTTCTCCTGGTGGGGGGACTGGTGTTTATTGGTTGGAGTTGGATATTGTTTTTCTGAAATTAAACATCATGCTCAGTGGTGTGTTATAGTGTTTCTGTCAGCTTGGTATGACCTTGAGCAGCCTGTCTGCTAATTGGTAGAGTTTTTTTCCTGCCTTGCTAGTTGCTTGGTGTGAGCATCTTGTAGTGGAGCTTGCTGACCTTTGGATGGTGTCAGGTCTTTGTGTTGAAATGAAGGCCTTTGAGAGAGCTCTCATTGTTAGTATTCAGGAGTTCTCTGGTGATCCAATGTCCTTGACTCAATTATCCCACCTTGGAGGTTCAGACCCAAAACCTTGCTGGAGCACCAACAGTCCATGAGCCATACAGCACAGAAGGGAAAAAAAGAAAGATAGACATAGGGGGAAAGAATTCAAGAACACATACAAACAAAGCACAAACAGAAAAAGCCCGGAGACAAATGTTGAAAGCAACATTAATCAAACAGGAATGCACAAACTCAAACTCCTACTCACACACACAAAAAGGAAGAGTAAAGAGAGAAATTGAAAAAGAAGAGGGCACTCAAACCAATAAAGCCATAAATGAAAAACAAACATTGAAAACTAGAGTAGCAAAAATACAAAACCAAAAACGTGGGGAAAGTGTAATACAATGAAAAGACATTGCAGAAATAGGAAAAATAATAAAATGAATTTATTTAAAAATAAAAGCACTAAAAAAAGGAAAAAGTAAGTACAAATAAAAATTCAAGGATTAATAAAAAGAAGGAACAGTGATAGAACAAAATTAATGGTAGTTAAGAAAAATATTTTGCTGTGACTTCAGTTGCCTTTACCACAAAGTGTGCTCCTGCCAATCTACCTACTCGGAAAGTCCTCCGATATTTCTAGAAAGATCTCTGGGCCTGCTGTGGGCACTATGAGGTCAGTTCTGACTCAGTTCTGGCCTTACTCCAGCTTATACTTGCTTCCAAAGTCCACAATTACCCCCTGGAGTCCACAGTCTCAAGCTAAATTTATGGATTTTATCCTCTACACCTGTTGCTACAGGAGTGAACTCCTTCCCTCTCCTTTGATCACACAGCCCCTGGTGCTCCATTTTGGTTTCAGCTCTGCCTCTGCTTATAGGCCTCCCTTCAGGCTGTTTCCTGCCAAGAAGAGGGGGGTCAAAGGCCAGGCTTGTTAGGGCTCACTAGCTCTGTTGGGGTGGGGAAACAGAAAAGTAAAGCAGACACAGTTGGGGTATGCGGGTAGTGCCTGTGGTGGTAGAGATCTGACAAGAGATACTTCAGTCTAAGGGGGCTTGTGGGCTCTTCCAGGGGAATTGGCTCCATGTTCTGCATCCCTCAGAAGGGCCAATTTAAATAACCTGCCAGGAAGTTGTGTGTATTGAGCTGCACCTGTGCGTAGCTTGGTGGCCACTGTGGTGGCCATCAAGCTCTGGGGTTACAGACCACAGCCCTGTCTCACCCTCTACCTCTGACATTCATGCCAGCCTTGACAGTGGCAGGCCCATGGGCATACCCACTTCTGGGGTCTTAGACCACAGCTACCTTATCCCACCTATGACACTCATGAAGGCAGGGTCCTGTGGTCTGCATGGGCATGGAGCTAGAGTGTCCCTGCAACAATGACCTCTTGCATCTCTGGGAGGCCCAGGCTTTATCCTGGACTCTTTCTGCTGTGTTGTACTCCTCCCCATCAGAATATCTTCTTAGCAGTCAACCTCAGTCCAATCTCCCAAGCCTGAGACTCAGCACTCAGCCCCTACTCACTGCGGACAGCATACAAACTGCTTCTAGTCTGGGGAGTGTTGGTTGACAATGATCTCTGTGGTGAGTTCTCTCCATTTGCCTTCTGAGCACCTGTTGTTGCATTTCCTTCTGAGGCGCCAAAGCTCCTCCGTGTCCATGCCTGTGAGGAGCTTCCCAACTTTCCATGCCTGTGAGGAGCTTCCCAACTCTTCCTTCTTTACTGCTCCCTCTGAAAGGTGCAGGGCATGTCTGGCTTTATCTCTTTATTTTCTGTTGCTTTTTCCATACCATTTTATGTAAAGATTAGCCTGCCTTTTTGGAAGTCTGAGGTTTTCTGCCAGTGTTCAGTAAGTGTTCTGTAACAGTTGTTCCACATGCAGCTGTATTTTTGATGTACTTGTGCAGAGAAACATGCTGTCCACATCTTTACTCCTCCACCATCTTCAACCCCTACTTGAGCATTCTTATGATCACTATTCTGATCTCTTTATTGTGTAGACTGCTTATTGTTACTTTTCTTAATTCTTCTTGAGTTTTTTCTTGTTCCTTCATTTGGAACACATTGCTGTGTCACATCATTTCACCTAATTCTGCTTTTATTTGTATGTTTTACAGAGGTTGGTTACTTTCCTCATCTGGGAGAAGTGCCTTTCTTAGGAAACATCCTATGGGGCCCAGCAGTGTACTTCCCTCACCAGAGCTACATGATTCAGGGGTGCCCTATGTGTGGGTTGCATGTGCTTTTCTGTTGTGGTAGAACTAAATACTATGGGTGGTCTTGTAGGCTTGGCTTATCCCTGGCTAGTTGGTATCGAGGTCCTGACCATTGCAGTAGCTGGCAGCTGCTGGTAGGTATGTGTGAGTCTTAATGCATTTTATTGCATGGCCCAGGGAGTAACCATCCTGGTGATGCCCAAAAAAATCAAATCATTGGGCATCTGACTGAGTGATACAAGATGTTTTATACCTGGTGTTCCTCTCTAGTGGATGAGATTATGGCCCAAGGGTTCCCCAAGCTAGTGTAGCCTGATGGCATGCCTAGGGATAGTCCTGGACCACTTGCCAGTGAATCTGGTCCCTGTAGTTTCTGTCTACAGGACCAGGGGACTCCAAAGCTTGTGTTGGCCTGCTGGCGTGTAGAGCTGTTTCCCCATTTGGCTGGCTGTAGGGTGTTGGTGGGTCTCAGGGCTAGTGCTGGCTCACTGTTGGGTGGATTTATCTCCTAGATCCTCTGGTAAAGAGGGCTAGATGCCTGGGCACCTCAGGGGATTTCAGAGGGGCTACAGTGGTCTGCTGGTGGCTGGCGATGTGTATTCATGAAGCTAGATGCTTGGCCTGGAGGGGTCTCAGGACTGGTGCCCACTAGCTGGTGAGCAGGGCATGACCTGGGGCTAATAATAAGAGGATTTCAAAATGGTTCTTGCCAGCATCCATGTCGACATGGTAGAATGATCTCCCCAAATTGGCTGCTGTCAGTCTCCATTCCCGAGATGATTCCCAGCTGCCTCCTTCCTCTCCAGGAGTCTCTTCAAAATCAGTTGGTATTTCTGCCATGGGCCAAACAGCAAACAATCAAAAAGACAGAGGGAAGTTTCTCTTTCTTATAGCCCTCCTGACAGCAACCCCCTAGCCTTCAAAGCTGAATGTTCTGGGGGTTCATCTTCTTCATGTGGGATCTCCAGACTATGGAATCCAGTGTGAGGCATGAATTCCTTGCTTTTGGGGAAAAACTCTCTGCAATTGTGATTATCCTTCCACTTGTGAGTCACCTACATGTGGTGTTGGCCTTGACTATACTTCATCTCCAGCTCTCCTACTGGACTCATTGTTCTTTTATTGTATCTTTAGTTGTAGAATATATTTTCTGCCTGTCCACAGGTTGCTCTCTTTGATAATTGCTCTGTAAATAACTGTAATTTTGGTGTGTCTGTGGGAGGAGGTGAGCTCACGGTTTTCCTATTCCACCAACTTCTAGGATAATGCTTTTGAGGAAAAGATTGCTGATTTTTATCAGATAAAATACTAGTATCTAAGCATATTTGAGAAAGCATTTTGGAGATAGCTTTCTGATCTTTGACCCTAAAATTATAGGGTCAATTGAATAAAAAATGGACTGCTACTTTTTGTTCAAAGACAATTGTCTCCAGCACTTAGATTTCCTTCTTTCTGCTCTTCTTCTACATTGTCCCCTAGGCTACAGTTTTCATGTTTCCTACACTTTCACAAATCTCACTGCTCAGATTTTGTGATTAGTCCCAAGGCAATAGCTGAAATAAGGGTGAATATGCACAGTGACATGGAAATAAGTTATGGATTTCACTACAGGATAGGCATAAGCTGATAGAAAAGAGTATAGAGTAGTAGCCATCAAAAACAGGATGAGTGATGGTATGGAAACCAAAAGCCAAGAGAAACTTGAGGGAATGGGAGTGGCTCATGACGAAAAATGTACCCAGGAGGCCAACTAAGATATAAAAATACATTGGACTTAGTTTTTGGTAAAGTGATGAGTTTGATTGAGAGGTAAAAGTAAGGAGTAAGGTGAAAAGTGGGCATAACACTTAACCTATTTATTTCAATTATCTGTTGACACATCTGTCTTCTCCAGGGTATTGTCTTTGACTCATACCTGTTTCCTTTGAGGTCTGCACTTACTCTTTTTAAGCAAAAACAGATTGGCTAAATTGTAAATAAATGATCTGGAAAATGAAACAGAAACTTGAGTTAAAAATCCTATTATTACTGTAGATGTCAGTAAGAATAATATGGATCAGTATTTTCTGTTCATATTAAAATCAAAATCAATGGAAATCACTCTCTAATGGGAAGCCAATTCAATTAATGACCACCCTTTCCTGACAGAGAAGGACATTATTGAAATTTCACAAGCATTATTACATTATATCATGGATATAAAAGCCTTCCCTTTGCTGATAATCATTAGCACTCCCTAGATAAAAGTACTATTCATTTGATTACATAAACCAAGTATCATATTGAACTATAGTCATATTGACTATCCTGTGTGTTTTATAAAAGCCACAGGGAGAAGTTGTTCCACACAGATTTTCTGTGTAGCTGAATGTTTGCCATTCTGGATTGGTCAAACACATAAAATTGTAATACTCCAGATATGACAGACTTCAGATGACCCAAGTTAGACTAGATAAAAGCATTCTTCTTTTTCCAGACAGAGTTACCTTCCTGAATCTGATCTAAGTTACCATGTCAGAGAAGAATTAAACCAAAAAAAGAGAAAAAAATAATAGCATGCTTTGTTCAGCCAACCAGATGAAAACTTTCAGTCATTAGAGGAAATATGAATTAAGGAAAAGCAATAATAGACTTTGGGAACTCTTATAATTCAGTAACACAAAGCAGATCTGCTGCTTCTTTCCAACTTGTGTTTTTTTTTTTTTAATTAATTTATTTCTTTTAGTTTATTTCTTTTAATTTATTTATTTCTTTAATTAATTCATTTACAATATTGTAGTGGGTTTTGCCATACATTGACATGAATTAGCCATGGGTGTACATGTGTTCCTCATCCTGAATCCCCTCCCACCTCACTTCCTATTCCAGCCCTCAGGGTTGTCACAGTGAACCTGGCCTGAGCACCCTGTTTCATGAATTGAACCTGGACTGGCGATCTATTTCACATATGGTAGTATATAACTTTCAATTATATTCTCTCAAGTCATCCCAACCCTGCCTTTGCCCACAGAGTCCAAAAATCTGCTCTTTATATCTGTGTCTCTTTTGCTGTCTCGCATATAGGGTCATCATTCCATCTTTATAAATTCCATATATATATATTAATATACTGTATTGGTGTTTTTCTTTCTGACTTACTTCACTCTGTATAATAGGCCCCAGTTTCATCCACCTCATTAGAACTAATTCAAATGCATCCTTTTTAATAGTTGAGTTCAGTTCAGTCACTCAGTGGTGTACGACTCTTTGCGACCCCATGAATTGCAGCACTCCAGGTCTCCCTGTCCATCACCATCTCCCGGACTTCACTCAGACTCACGTCCATCGAGTCCGTGATGCCATCCAGCCATCTAATCCTTGGCCATCCCCTTCTTCTCATGCCCCCAATCCCTTTCAGCATCAGAGTCTTCTCCAATGAGTCAACACTTCGCATGAGGTGGCCAAAGTACTGGAGTTTCAGCTTTAGCATCATTCCTTCCAAAGAAATCCCAGGGCTGATCTCCTTCAGAATGGACTGGTTGGATCTCCTTGCAGTCCAAGGGACTCTCAAGAGTCTTCTCCAACACCACAGTTCAAATGCATCAATTCTTTGGTGCTCAGCCTTGTTCACAGTCCAACTCTCACATCCATACATGACTACTGGAAAAACCATAGCCTTGACTAGATGGATCATAGTCAGCAAAGTAATGTCTCTGCTTTTGAATATACTATCTAGGTTGGTCAAAAATTTTCTTCCAAGGAGTAAGCGTCTTTTAATTTCATGGCTGCAGTCACCATCAGTAGTGATTTTGCAGCCCAAAACAGTAAAGTCTGGCACTGTTTCTAAAGTTTCCCCATCTATTTTCCATGAAGTGATGGGATCAGATGGCATGATCTTCGTTTTCTGAATGTTGAGATTTAAGCCAACTTTTCGCTCTCCTCTTTCACATTCATCAAGAGGCTTTTTAGTTCTTCACTTTCAGCCATAAGGGTGGTATCATCTGCATATCTGAGGTTATTGATATTTCTCCTGGCAATCTTGATTCCAGCTTGTGTTTCTTCCAGTCCAGCGTTCTCATGATGTACTCTGCATATAAGTTAAATAAGCAGGGTGACAATATACAGCCTTGATGTACTCCTTTTCCTATTTGGAATCAGTCTGTTGTTCCAAGTCCAGTTCTAACTGTTGCTTCCTTACCTGGATACAGATTTCTCAAGAGGCAGGTTAGGTGGTCTGGTATTCCCATCTCTCTCAGAATTTTCCAGTTTATTGTGATCCAAACAGTCAAAGGCTTTGACATAGTCAATAAAGCAGAAATAGATGTTTTTTTCTGGATCTCTCAGGCTTTCCCCATGATCCAGGGGATGTTGGCAGTTTGATCTCTGGTTCCTCTGACTTTTCTAAAACCAGCTTCAACATCTGGAAGTTCACAGTTTATGTATTGCTGAAGCCTTGCTTGGGTAATTTTGAGCATTACTTTACTAGCATGTTAGATGTGTGCAATTTTGTGGTAGTTTGAGCATTCTTTGGCATTGCCTTTCTTTGGAATTGGAATGAAAACTGACCTTTTCCAGTTCAGTGGCCACTGCTGAGTTTTCCAAACTTGCTGGTATATTGAGTGCAGCACTTTCAGAGCATCCTGTTTCAGGATTTGAAATAGCTCAACTGGAATTCCATCACCTCCACTAGCTTGTTCGTAGTGATGCTTTCTAAGGCCCACTTGACTTCACATTCCATGATATCTGGCTCTAGATTAGTGATCACATCGTCATGATTATCTGGGTCGTGAAGATCTTTTTTGTACATTTCTTCCATGTATTCTTGCCACTTCTTCTTAATATCTTCTGCTTCTGTTAGGTCCATACCATTTCTGTCCTTTATCAAGCCCATCTTTGCATGAAATGTTCCCTTGGTATCTCTAATTTTCTTGAAGAGATCTCTAGTCTTTCCCATTCTGTTGTTTTCCTCTATTTCTTTGCATTGATCGCTCTCTGAAGAAGGCTTTCTTATCTCTTCTTGCTGTTCTTAGGAACTCTGCATTCAGATGCTTATATCTTTATTTTTCTCCTTTGCTTTTCACTTGTCTTCTTTTCACAGCCATTTGTAAGACCTCCGCAGACAGACGTTTTGCTTTTTTGCATTTTATTTTCCATGGGTATGGTCTTGATCCCTGTCTCCTGTACAATGTCACGAACCTCATTCCATAGTTCATCAGGCACTCTATCTATCAGATCTAGGCCCTTAAATCTATTCCTCACTTCCACAATATAAACATTAGGGATTTGATTTAGGTCATACCTGAATGGTCTAGCGGTTTTCCCTAGTTTTTTCAATTTGAGTTTGAATTTGGTAATAAGGAGTTCATGATCTGAGCCACAGTCAGCTCCTGGTCTTGTTTTTTGTTGACTGTGTAGAGCTTCTCCATCTTTGGCTACAAAGAATATAATCAATCTGATTTCGATGTTGACCATCTGGTGATGTCCATGTGTAGAGTCTTCTCTTGTGTTGTTGGAACAGGGTGTTTGCTATGACCAGTGCATTTTCTTGGCTAAACTCTATTAGTCTTTGTCCTGCTTCATTCTGCATTTCAAGGCCAAATTTGCCTGTTACTCCAGGTGTTTCTTGACTTCCTACTTTTGCATTCCAGTCCCCTATAATGAAAAGGACATCTTTTTTGGGTGTTAGTTCTAAAAGGTCTTGTAGGTCTTCATAAAACCATTCAACTTCAGTTTCTTCAGCGTTACTGGTTGGGGCACAGACTTGAAAAACTGATATTGACTGGTTTGCCTTGGAGACAAACAGAGATCATTCTGTCGTTTTTGAGATTGCATCCAAGTACTGAATTTCAGATTCTTTTGTTGACCATGATGGCTACTCCATTTCTTCTGAGCGATTCCTGCCCACAGTAGTAGATATAATGGTCATCTGAGTTATATGCAGCCATTCCAGCCCATTTTAGTTTGCTGATTCCTAGAATGTCAACGTTCACCCTTGCCATCTCTTGTTTGACCACTTCCAATTTGCTTTGACTCATGGACCTGACATTCCAGGTTCCTATGCAATATTGATCTTTATAGCATTGAATCTTGCTTCTATCACCAGTGACATCCACAACTGGGTGCTGTTTTTGCTTTGTCTCCATCCCTTCATTCTTTTTGGAGTTATTTCTCCACTGATCTCCAGTAGCATATTGGGCACCTAATGACCTGGGGAGTTCCTCTTTTGGTATCCTATCATTTTGCCTTTTCATACTGCTCATGGGGTTTTCAAGGCAAGAATACTGAAGTGGCTTGCCATTTCCTTCTCCAGTGGACCACACTCCGTCAGACCTCTCCACCATGACCCACCTGTCTTGGGTTGCCCTGCAGGCATGGCTTGGTTTCATTGAGTTAGACAAGGCTGTGGTCCTAGTGTGATTAGATTGACTAGTTTTCTGTGAGTATGATTTCAGTGTGTCTGCCCTCTTATGCCCTCTTGCAGCTCCTACCATCTTACTTGGGTTTCTCTTACCTTGGGCGTGGGGTATCTCTTCATGGCTGCTCCAGCAAAGCACAGCTGCTGCTCCTTACTTTGGACGAGGGGTATCTCCTTACCACCACTGTTCCTGACCTTCAACATGGGATAGTTGAGTAATATTCCATTATGTAGATGTCATCACATCACAGCTTTCTTATCCATTCATCTGCTAATGGACATCTAGTTTTCTTCCGTGTCCTGGCTATTGTAAACAGTGCTGTGATGAACACTGGGGTACAAGTTATTATTATTATTTTTTTTTCAATTTTGGTCTCCTCAATGTATATGTCCAGCAGTGGGATCGCTGGGTCATATGGCAGCTCAGTTTTCATTTCAATCCCAAAGAAAGGCACTGCCAAAGAATGCTCAAACTACTGCACAATTGCACTCATCTCACATGCTAGTAAAGTAATGCTCAAATTTCTCCAAGTCAGGCTTCAGCAAATCGTGAACCATGAACTTCCAGATGTTCAAGCTGGTTTTAGAAAAGGCAGAGGAACCAGAGATCAAATTGCCAACATCCGATGGATCATGGAAAAAGCAAGACAGTTTCAGAGAAACATCTATCTCTGCTTTATTGACTATGTCAAAGTCTTTGACTGTGTGGATAACAATAAACTCTGGAAAATTCTGAGAGAGATGGGAATACCAAACCACCCAACTTGCCTCTTGAGAAATCTGTATCCAGGTCAGGAAGCAACAGTAGAACTGGACATGGAACAACAGACTGATTCCAAATAGGAAAAGGAGTATGTCAAGGCTGTAAATTGTCACCCTGCTTATTTAACTTATATGCAGAGTACATCATGAGAACGCTGGACTGGAAGAAACACAAGCTGGAATCAAGATTGCTAGGAGAAATATCAATAACCTCAGAAATGCAGATGTCACCACCCTTATGGCAGGAAGTGAAGAGGAACTAAAAAGCCTCTTAATAAAAGGGAAAGAGGAGAGTGAAAAAATTAGCTTAGAGCTCAACATTCAGAAAACGAAGATCATGGCATCCAGTGCCATCACTTTATGGGAAATATATGGGGAAACAGTGGAAACAGTGTCAGACTTCATTTTGGGGGGCTCCAAAATCACTGCAGTTGGTGACTGCAGCCATGAAATTAAAAGACGCTTACTCCTTGGAAGAAAAGTTTTGACAAACCTAGATAGCATATTCAGAAGCAGAGACATTACCTTGCCAACAAATGTCCGTCTAGTCAAGGCTATGGTTTTTCCAGTAGTCATGTATGGATGTGAGAGTTGAACTGTGAAGAAGGCTCAGCGCTGAAGAATTGATGCATTTGAACTGTGGTGTTGGAGAAGACTCTTGAGAGTCCCTTGGACTGCAAGGAGATCCAACCAGTCCATTCTGAAGGAGATCAGCCCTGGGATTTCTTGGAAGGAATAATGCTAAAGCTGAAACTCCAGTACTTTGGCCACCTCATGCGAAGAGTTGACTCATTGGAAAAGACTCTGATGCCGGGAGGGATTGGGGGCAGGAGGAAAAGGGGACGACAGAGGATGAGATGGCTGGATGGCATCACTAACTCTATGGACGTGAGTCTGAGAGAACTCCGGGAGTTGGTGACAGACAGGGAGGCCTCGCGTGCTGTTGTTCATGAGTCGCGAAGAGTCAAACATGACTGACCGACTGAACTGAACTGAACTGATGGCAGCTCTATTTCCAGTTTTATAAGGAACCTCCACACTGTTCTCCATAGTGGCTGCACTAGTTTGCATTCCCACCAATGGTGTAAGAGGGTTCCCTTTTCTCCACACCCTCTCTAGCATTTATTGTTTGTAGACATTTTGATAGCACCCATTCTGACTGGCATGAGATGGTACCTCATTGTGGTTTAAATTTGCATTTCTCTGATAATTAGTGATATTGAGCATCTTTTCATATGTTTGTTAACCATCTGTATGTCTTCTTTGGAGAACAAATGCGACCTAATTAAACTTAAAATCAGCGAGGAGGGTTCATGTTTGGGAACACATGTAAGAATTAAAGATTTTAAAATTAAAAAAAAATAAATTAATTAAAAAAATAAAATAAACTTAAAGTCTTTTGCACAATGAAGGAAACTATAAGCAAGGTGAAAAGACAGCCTTCAGAATGAGAGAAAATAATAGCAAATGAAGCAACTGAGAAATAATTAATCTCAAAAATATGCAAGCAGCTCATGCAATTCAATTCCAGAAAAATTATCTATGCAATCAACTTGTGTTTTAAAATGCAGTGCACGCTAAGTCACTTCAGTCATCTTCAACTCTCTGCAACCCCATGGACTATAGCCTGCAAGGCTTCTTTCTCTAAGGGATTCTCCAGGCAAGAATACTAGAGTGAGTTGCCATACCCTCCTCCAGGGGATCTTCTCCACCCAGAAATTGAACCCATATCTCTTATGTCTCCTGCATTGTCAGGTGGGTACCACTAGTACCACTTGGGAAGCTCTTAAAATGCAGAACAGAATTAAAAACATAAATCTTCCAGTTTTATCCTTCAATTTCCATATTTTATAACCTGTATGAAACAGCTATAATTGGGTCAATGTATCCTTCTGATGTCCAGAAATGAACAATAAATAGCTCTAATTAAAATCTGAAACTGATTTATAAGTAATGACTCTGGATTCCTTTAAGTTTGTTTGTTAGTTGCTATCACATGATTTTGAGAGTGGGTTAATGGAGATCTTGATAAATATAAGACCTCTCTTTAGCCTGATTTTAAATTTTTGGTTTTACCTGATTGTACCAAAAGATTATTTACTGTTTTGTGACATTTTGTGCATATTATAGTGGCTAAGCTACATATAAAGTTAGGATAAACTATAAGTAGATAAACGTGTAAAAATTCTGGCTCTTCCTTTTAAAAACTGTGATCTTGGGGGAAATTATTTAACCATATTGAGCCTCAATTTTCTCATCTGTAAGAGGAGAAGTGAAGATGATTATCATTACCATGCGGAATCATGGATGACACCTGCCACAACATGGAGGGATCTATATGGATACAAAGCCATTCTTTCCCTAAACGGTGTTGTAGTTGCAGGTGTATTAACTTGAAAATTGTGTGGTATGAGAAGAGATGGAGAAGATGATTTCTTCATGGACAGTTCCAGCCTCACCAGAAGATAGTTCTTGCATAGTTCTCTATGCAAAGATGCATAGATGGTGTTTCCTCTTTGGTCACTGTATTTACTATAGACACAAATGGCCCTACATCTTCCTCAGTCTGGGGAATGGAGATAAACTTTGGAATCCAAAGGTATGAGTCTGGGTCTCATTTTGCTGCTTATAGAGAACTGGTGCTTACTTAGCCTATATTCATCTTATTTAGAGAAATCTCAACTCTCTTATTTTATGTTTTAAATTACTTCAGAGACAAAGGTGGGGGGATGGGGAAAGGGTTATCATTGGAATATATGGAATCATGTGTATGAAACTTGAAAGTTGTAAAACTATAGAATTTAAAACATCTTTCATTTAATAAAAAATAATAAAATATTTTTAAAACTCATGCAAAAAAAACAAAAAGAACAAACCCTGTATTTTGATAACACAAAAAGTAATGATATTAAAAAAAAAGTCATAATAATATTCAGTTCTCCATGCTATTATTAACATTCAAAGCATCAGACCTGCTAGGAAGTCATTTGTATCTCAGTTCTGGAGAGCATTCAATATCATTTTATTCTTCAAAGTGAATGTAGCATTTTCGAAGTTCTTGACTACTTATCAGTTAAGAGGTAGTAATAAAAACTCGCTCCCTTTGGTCAGCAGTGTTTACCAGGGAGTAATTGCGATAAGTGAGACATCCTCCTGAAGCTGCAAGGAGATGCTTTGTAATTCAAAACACTGAGTTCAACATTCATTACTCCGTGCATCCTGAATTTGGAGCATTGATGTTTAATGCATAAAAATTAAAAGTTATATTGAATATATTTGTGACTACTCTTTCATTTCAGTTGTTCAGAAGATTTGATGACCAGGTAAGAAGACAAAGCCTATATTCACACGTGCATACAGGCACGTTCTCCATGCACTTAAATTGGTGCACCTTCCTGTAGTCAGTTTGCAAAGGAGGGAGCTGAGACCAAGGGTGAAGACCTCACTGAGATGTCAGGAGAGACTGCAGCAAGGTTAAACACTGACTTGGCGAGTTCGACATCAGCTGCTACTAGCTGTTTTATGAACATGCCTCATCCCTTGGATAAAATCACTGTTTGATCTAAAATATTTCTCACGGACCAATTTAAAGACCTCTCAAAACTTAGAGCTTATATAGCTCTTCCTGGGATTCTGCCAAAAATGTTTGGATTTCCTTTCTTGAAATAACCATCAAGAATAGCTTTTTAAGACACATATAGACATAGAAACCACTTTAGTTACTTTGTAGTTGCATTTTTTAAAGTTAAAATCTGTACTACCCATCTCAGTTACTGAGTTCATTCATCTTTGTCTCAGTTACTCTCACTCCTTCTGAAATTGTGAATGAAAATCTGCTGACAATGAGTTTATGAAAGGTATTTTACTAGTTTTTGTAGGTGCTCCAAAATAACAGTTCCAAAGATATGTTTAACAATGACTATCCTATGTCATACTTACTTTATAGTTTGTACTGTGCTGTGCTTAGCCACTCAGTCATATCTGACTCTTTGCAACCCCATGGACTAAGCCTGCCAGGCTCCTCTGTCCATGGTGATTCTCCAGGCAAGAATACTAGAGTGGGCTGTCATGCCCTCCTCCAGGAGATCTTCCCAACTCAGGGATCAAACCCAGGTCTCCTGCATTGCAGGCAGAGTCTTTACAATCTGAGCGACCAGGGGAGCCCATGAATCCTGGAGTGGGTAGTCTATCCCTTCTTCAGGGGATCTTCCCAACCCAGGAATCAATCTAGGGTCTTCTGCATTGCAAGGTGAATTCTTTACCAGTTGAGCTATCAGGGAAGCCCCACTCTATAGCCTATTATGTGGGAAAAATGAACTCAATTACATTCCTAATGGAAATAGTAATTATTAAAGACAAGTTACATGGCATCTTGCAAATAATTTGATTCACCTGCTAAGACAGCATACTTAGTTTCTGTAGTTGGCCTTTGCATGTGTGGCACCTGTCACAATGTCTTCTAAGTCACTAACAAGTTGCATATGGGCCCAGAAGGACACATTGGATCTAAAATAAAGCAATTATTTCTGAAATGTTTTCTAAAATACTAATTCCTTGAGATGCTCTAATGCTCTAACTTTGTGATATTATATGAAACTTGAAAACACTGCATATTACATTCTCTTGGAGAGATACAATGCGTATAGGCATTTTTAAAGCTCTGAAAAACATTCAGTTAAAAAAAATGTTATCTTTGCTTTACAAAGGTTTTTTTTTTTTTTTTTCCCCCAATGGATTCCTTAATTCACATAAGAACAGTTAGCTTCCCACAAAGCTACTAATTTTGTATAACATGTATTGTGAAACACTGTGTCAAAATCTCTAATTAAAAAAAAAAAAATACAGGTTAAAATATCTCTCTATAGGAGCCTGAGTAAATGTTTTCTTTGTCATCCTATACATCCCTTATCCCTATTGGTTTCATTCTATTCTGAAAAGGCATAATAATCCTGCTTCCCTTTGATTTCTTTAAGGCACTTACATACTTAGAGAATTCAATGAATGATTTAGCAGTAAAAGTTTATGATATGATATAAAAATTGTATATCAAAAATAATTTCATTCCTTGTCTCTGAAGCCTGGGTTCCACTTAGTAAATTGGTCCCATAAAACAAAATATTGAAAGGAGAGGGAGAAAAAGGAACTTTATTTACAGTGGAAGAACTTAACAAGCATTACCTAGGCCAGTGGTCAAGGTCAATAACACGAGAAATAAATCATAATTAAATATACCTCTGGAATGATGCAATGGTACTGTACCCCAAAATTAATAATTCCAATCTAATTGTGAGGAAAAACTAGATAAACCCAATTTGAGACACATTACAAAATGCCTAACAAGTACTTCTCAATACTTCCAAATTCATCAAAAACAAAGAAAGCCTGAGAAGCTGCCACATACCAGAGAAGTTCAGTTCAGTTCAGTGGCTCAGTCATGTCTGACTCTTTGTGACCCCATAGACTGCAGCATGCCAGGCTTCCTTGTCCATCAACAACTCCCAGAGCTTGCTCAAACTCATGTCCATCGAGTCTGTGATGCCATCCAACCATCTCATCCTCTGTCATCCCCTTCTCCTCCTGCTTTCAATCTTTCCCAGCATCAGGGTCTTTCCCAATGAGTTGGTTCTCCACATCAGGTGGCAAACGAATTGAAGTTTCAGCTTCACCATCGTCCTTCCAATGAATATTCAGGACTGATTTCCTTTAGGATTGACTGGTTTGATCTCCCTGCAGCCTAAGAGACTCTCAAGAGTCTTCTCCAGCACCAGAGAAGCACTTTCTTGTAAATCTAAACTTATTCCAAATATAATGTTTATTTAAAAATAGTAATAATTTCATCTATAGTTTGTAAGTATGTAAATCAGATCATATGGAAAGAGAAATCATAAGTCAAGAGCATGAGTCTGGATCTACAGTGTCTAAATTTTTTAATTGAAGTATAATTGATTTACAGTATTTTGTCAGTTTCAGGTGTACAGCAAAGTGATTCAGTCAAACATATATATATATCTATTATTTCAGATTCTTTTTCCTTATAAATTATTACACAATATTGAGTATGGTTCCCTGTGTTATACAGTAGGTCCTTGTTCGTTATCTGGTTTTTATACAGTAGTGTGTCTGTGGATCTATTTCTGTTTTTTATATAATTTCACATGTATTATTCTTTTTATGATTCCACATATAAGCAATATCATATGATATTTGTATTTCCCTGTCTGACTTACTTGATTTAGTATGATAATCTCTAGGTCTATCCATGTTGCTGCAAATAACATTATTTTGTTAATTTTTATGACTCTATATATGTATCACATCATCTTTATTCATTTTTCTTTAATGCACATTTAGGTTAATTTCTTGTCTCAACTGTTGTAAACAGAGTAGCAATGTACATCAGGGTTCATGAACTTTTTGTATTTTTTAATTTATTTTTTTAACTGGAGGAGAATGGTTTTACAATGTTGTGTTGGTTTCTGTTGTACAATACTACAAATCAGCCATGGTTATACATAAATCACCTCCCTCTTAAGGCCCCCTCTCATCCTCCCATCTCACCCCTCTAGTCATCACAGAGTGGCAGGCTAGGTTTCCTGTGTTATACAGTATTAATAACTTCTCACCAGCTATCTATTCAACACAAGGTAGTGTGTATATGTTAATGCTACTTTCTTCATTCATCCTACTCTTTCCTTCCCTACTGTGTCCACAAGTCCATATTTTCATCTCCATTCCTTACCTGCAAATAGATTTATCAATCCTATTTTTCTAGATTCCATATATATGTGTTAATATATCATATTTGTTTTACTCTTTCTGACTTACTTCACTCTCTACTACAGGTTCTGGGTTCATCCACCTCACCGGAACTGACTCAAATTCGTTATTTTTTTGGCTGATATTCCATTGTATACATGTACCACATCTTCATCTATTCACCTTTTGATGGACATCTAGGTTTCTTCCATGTCCTAGCTATTGTAAATAGCTGTGAACTTGGGGATACATGTATCTGTTTCAATTATGATTTTTTCTGGGTATATGCCCAGTAGTGGGATTGCTGAGTCATATGGTAGTTTTATTCCTAGATTTTAAGGAATCTTCATAGTGTTCTCCATAGTAGCTATATCAATTTACATTCCCACCAACAGTGCAAGAGACTTCCCTTTTCTCCTATCCTCTCTAGCATTTATTCTCTGTAGATTTTTTGATGGTGGCCATTCTGACTGGTGTGAGATATTTCATTATAGTTTTGATCTGCATTTCTCTAGTAATGAGCAATGTTGAGCATCTTTTTATGTGTTTATTGGCTATCTGTACATCTTCTTGAGAAATGTCTGTTTAGGTCTTCTGCGCACTATTTGATTGGGTTGTATGTTTTTCTGATAATAAGCTGTATGAGTTATTTGTATGCTTTGGAGTTTAATCCTCTGTCAGTTGTTTCATTTGCAATTTTTTTTTCCCCATTCTGATAGTTGCCAATTTTATTCATTGTTCCATTTACTATACAAAAGCTTTTAAGTTTAATTAGGTCTCATTTATTTGTTTTTGTTTTTAGTTCCATTACTCAAGGAGATGAGTCAAAGGGGATCTTGCTGTGATTTATATCAAAGAGTTTAATGCCTATGTTTCCCTCCAAGAGCTTTATAGTTTCTGGGTTTTCATTTTTTGAGTTTATTTACTGTTTTGAGTTTATTTTTGTGTATAATATTAGGAAGTGGTCTGAAAGTGAAAGTGAAGTCGCTCATTTGTCTCAGACTGTTTGGGACCCCATGGATTGTGGCCTGCCATACTCCTCTGTCCATGGGATTTTCAGGGCAAGAATACTGGAGAGGGTTGCCATTTCCTTCTCCAGGGGATCTTCCCGACCCAGGGATTGAACCAGAGATTCCTGCATTGTAGGCAGACCCTTTATCATCTGAGCCAGCAGTGAAGCCCTATAAAGCCCTATGAAAGAACTAGGAAGAGTTCTAGTCTCATTCTTTTACATGTTGCTGTCCAGTTTTCCAAGTAAAGGGTACATGCACTTTTTGAGTTATGAGTTTCTTTGTGTATCTACCTAGGAGTGGGATTGTAGGGTCATGTTTTAGCTCTCCTTTTTTTTTTTTTTTTTTTTCAGGAACATCCTTACTGTTCATAGTGGCAGTCCCAATTTACATTACCACCAACAGTGAAGGAGGGTTCCCTTTTCTCCACATCTTTTCCAGCATTTATGCTTTGTAAACTTTTGATTGCAGCCATTCTGACAGAGGTTAGGTGATATCTCATTGTAGTTTTGATTTGCATTTCTCTAATAATTAGTGATGTTGAGCATCTTCTCATGCACCTATTGATCTCTTTGTCTTCTTTGGATAAATGTCTATGTCTTTTGCCTAGTTTTTGGCTAAGTTGATTTTTGTTTGTTTGTTTGTTTATTGAGTTGTATGAGCTCTTTGTATATTTTGGAGATAATTCTATGTCAACTTGCAAATATTTTTCCTGAGTCTGTACTTTTTTTTGTTTGTTTGTTTGTTTATTTATGGTTTCCTTTGTTGTGTAACATCTTTTAAACTTAACTAGGTCCCATTTGTTTATTTTTGTTTTTATTTCCATTACTCTATGAGACATATATACAAATACCATTGCATCAAAAAGAATAAAATACCTAGGAACAAGCTTATCTAAGGAGGCAAAAAAAATCTACACCCTGAAAACTTTAAGAAGTTTATGAAAGAAATTGAAGATGACACAGATTGAAAGACACACTGTGTTCTTGGATCAGAAGAATCAATATTGTCAAAATGACTATACTACCCAAGGGAGTCTACAGAGTCAATGCAATCTCTATCAAATTACTAATGGCATTTTTCCACAGAAGTAGAACAAAAAAAAATTTCAATTTATATGGAAACACAAAAGTCCCTGACTAGTCAAAGCAAAAATAAAAGGAAAATGTAGAAAGAAAAATGGAGCTGGAGAAATCAGGTACCCTGACTTCAGACTATACTACAAAGCCACATTGTTAAAAATATTATACTACTGACATAAAGACAGAAATATAGGTCAATGAAACAGGTTAGAAAGTCCAGAAATAAACCCACATACCTTTGGTCAGTTAATCCACAACAAAAGAGGCAATAATGTACAGTGGGGGAAAAGCTAGTCTCTTCAATAAGTGCTATTGGGAAAACTGGATAGCTCCACATAAAAGAATGAAATTAGAACATCCTCTAACATCATATACAAAAAATAAATTCAAAATAAAGACCAGATACTACAAAACTGTTAGTGGAAAATATAGACAGAATGCTCCTTAACAGACTGCCTAACTTTTAATCCCAGTTCTGCCACTTGCTAACTTCCGATGTAGTGTCTAAATTTACTTTCACTTTAGGGGGTGGTGGTCCTAAAATGGCAGAGGAATAGGACACGGGGACCACTTTCTCCCTGACAAATTCATCAAAAGAACATTTGAACGCTGAGAAAATTCAACAAAACAACTTCTGAATGCTGGAAGAAGACATCAGGCAACCAGAAAGGCAGCCTATTGTCTTTGAAAGGAGGTAGGACAAAATATAAAAGATAAAAAGAGAGACAAAAGAGGTAGAGATAGAGATCTGTCCCAAGAAAGGAGTCTTTAAAAAGAGAGAAGTTTCCAAACACCAGGAAACACTCTCACCGGCAGGTCTGTGGCAAGTCTTGGAATCTCAGAGGGAAACATAACCAGGAAGAAAAATAAATAAATAAATAAATAAATAAAACCCACAGATTACATGCCTAACGGCAACTCCCAGCAGAGAAGCCGCCCAGACACTCGCATCCACCTCTAGCAAGCAGGGTCTGGACAGGGAAGAATGGGCTGCATTGCTTAGGGTAGGGACTGGGCCTGAGTGCCCCAAGGGCAATCTGAGGGAACTAACGTGCGATAACAACCCAGACTGTGGGATAGCTAGAGAGAGAGAAAACAAAAGAGAGAGAGAGAGAGAGAGAGAGAGAGAGAGAGAGAGAGAGAGAGAGAGAGAGAGAGAGAACTATCCTGCAAAAAGCCCTAACCTAAGACACTGCATTCTTTGGTATTGCCTTTCTTTGGGACTGGAATGAAAACTGACCTGTTCCAGTCCTGTGGCCACTGCTGAGTTTTCCAAATTTGCTGGCATATTGAGTGTAGCACTTTCACAGCATCATTTTTCAGGATTTAAAAGAGCTCAACTGGAATGCCATCACCTCCACTAGCTTTGTTTGTGTGATACTTTCTAAGGCCCACTTTACTTCACATTCCAGGATGTCTGGCTCTAGATGAGTGATCACACCATCGTGATTATCTGGGTCATGAAGATCTTTTTTGTACAGTTCTACTGTGTATTCTTGCCATCTCTTCTTAATAATTCTGCTTCTGTCAGGTCCATATTATTTCTGTCCTTTTTTGAGCCCATCTTTGCATGAAATGTTCCCTTGGTATCTCTCATTTTCTTGAAGAAATCTCTAGTCTTTCTCATTCTGTTCTTTTCCTCTATTTCTTTGCATTGATCTCTGAGGAAGGCTTTCTTATCTCTTCTTGCTATTCTCTGGAACTCTGCATTCAGATGCTTATATGTTCCTTTTTCTCATTTGTTTTTCACCATTCCTCTTTTCACAGCTATTTGTAAGGCCTCCGCAGACAGCCATTTTGCTTTTTTTGCATTTCTTTTCCATGGGGATGGTCTTGATCCCTGTCTCCTGTACAATATCACGAACATCATTCCATAGTTCATCAGGCACTCTATCTATCAGATCTAGGCCCTTAAATCTATTTCTCACTTCCACTGCATAAACATAAGGAATTTGATTTAGGTCATACCTGAATGGTTTAGCGGCTTTCCCTACTTTCTTCAATTTGAGTCTGAATTTGGTAATAAGGAGTTCAAAATCTTTGCCGACTAAGGTCCGTCTAGTCAAGGCTATGGTTTTTCCTGTGGTCATGTGTAGATGTGAGAGTTGAACTGTGAAGAAGGCTGAGCGCTGAAGAATTAATGCTTTTGAACTGTGGTGTTGGATAACACACTTGAGAGTCCCTTGGACTGCAAGGAGATCCAACCAGGCCATTCTGAAGGAGATCAGCCCCGGGATTTCTTTGGAAGTTCAATTCAGTTCAGTCTCTCAGGAGGATCTGACTCTTTGTGACCCCATGTATCGCAGCACACCAGGCCTCCGCGTCCATCACCAACTCCCGGAGTTCACTCAGATTCATGTCCATCGAGTCAGTGATGCCATCCAGCCATCTCATCCTCTGTCGTCACCTTCTCCTCTTGCCCCCAATCCCTCTCAACATCAAAGTCTTTTCCAATGAGTCAATTCTTCACATGAGGTGGCCAAAGTACTGGAGTTTCAGCTTTAGCATCATTCCTTCCAAAGAAATCCTAGGGCTGATCTCCTTCAGAATGGACTTGTTGGATTGCCTTGCAGTCCAAGGGACTCTCAAGAGTCTTCTCCAACACCACAGCTCAAAAGCATCAATTCTTTGGTGCTCAGCCTTCTTCACAGTCCAACTCTCACATCCATACATGACTACTGGAAAAACCATAGCCTTTACTAGACGGACCTTAGTCGGCAAAGTAATGTCTCTGCTTTTGAATATGCTATCTAGGTTGATCATAACTTTTCTTCCAAGGAGTAAGCGTCTTTTAATTTCATGACTGCAGTCACCATCTGCAGTGATTTTGGAGCCCCCCCAAAATAAATCTGACACTGTTTCCCCATCTATTTCCCATGAAGTGATGGGACTGAATGCCATGATCTTCATTTTCTGATGCTAAAGCTGAAACACCAGTACTTTGGCCACCTTATGTGAGAAGTTGACTCATTGGAAAAGACTCTGATGCTGGGAGGGATTGGGGGCAAGAGAAGGGGATGACAGAGGATGAGATGGCTGGATGGCATCACTGACTCGATGGACGTGAGTCTGAGTGAACTCCGGGAGCTGGTGATGGACAGGGAGGCCTGGTGTGCTGCGATTCATGGGGTCATAAAGGGTCGGACATGACTGAGTGACTGAACTGAACTGAACTGAAGACACTGCAGGGCCCGCTCACAGAACAAAGGACTGAGTAGAGCTAGCCAGCTAGGGACCAGCCCATCCTCCACCTGAGACGGGCAGGTGGGGGCAGCCAGAGTTGGAAGAAGGCAATCGTGGCCCCAGAGGGACATCCTCTACCAAACTGTAAGCAGGCTTCATTGCTAACCAACACTTCTTGGGATTCTGAACAGTTGGCATCCACCAGGAGGGTCACAGACAGAGATCAGCTCCCCAGAAGAGACACACAGCACACCTGAGAAGGTGCACACGTTGTATACCCAGAAAACCGAGCAGCTGGGATGGGGGAGGTGATAAGACGTACCCCATAACTTGGGGTGACTGTGCTCAGCAAGCACCTGGTCACCTGAGCTGCAGACCTCGCAAGGGCACAAAATGCAAGCCCAACAGAGTCTGCGCCTTTGTGGAGTACCCGAGAACCTGTACCTGAGTGGCTTAGACCTCGGAAGTGCATGCAACCCAGGGCCCACCTCTGAAAGTTCTTTGCAAAGCAACCTAGAGCCTGAGAAGTGTAGACTGGGAAAGCACACATACAGTGAGCGGGGGCAAACCTCGTGCAGCTGAAACACTGTGAGCACTCCCTACACATGCCAGTGATATTTGTTTGCAGTTTTCCTCACTCCCCACAGCAGGACTGAACAAGTGAGCCTAAAAATGTGACCACCATTGCCCCCTTGTGTCAGGGTGGAAATTGGATACTGAAAAGACCAGCAAACAGAAGAAGCTAAAATAAAGAGAGGGAACCACTTTGGAATTGACAAGTGCAGCAGATTAAAATGCTGCAGTTAGCACCGACTATATAGGAAGGGGCCTATAGATCTTGAGAAGTATAAGCCAGATCAAGGAACTATCTGAAAATGAACTGACCCCACATTGTCCACAACAGCTCCAGAGAAATTCCTAGATATATTTTTACTATTATTATTTTTTAATTAAAAAAATATTTTAAGTCCTCTATTGCACCTTTATTTTTCATTTTATAACCTTGCACAAAAAAGACCCTATTTTTAAAGCAAACTTCACATATGTATTTTATAATTTTTGTGACCTTTTTTTTTTTTTTTTTAAATATTGTAGTTTTGAGAATCTAACCTCTACTCTAGATTTTTAATCTTTGCTTTTTGGCATTTGTTATCAATTTTGTACCTTTAAGAACCCAATCTTCAGTACCCATTTTTACTTGGGAGCAAGATTACTGGCTTGCCCACTCTCTCCCCCGCTTTGGACTCTCCTTTTTCTCCTTGGTCACCTCTCTCTCCTCCCTCCTCCTTCTCTTCTCTACCCAACTCTGTGAATCTCTTTGTGTGTTCCAGACTGTGGAGAACACTTAGGGAACTGATTACTGGCTGGATCTGTCTCTCTCCTTTTGAACATTTGGGTATAATAGCCAGGACATGGAAGCAACCAAGATGTCCATCTGTTTATAAAAGCCAGGACATGGAAGCAACCTAGATGTCCATCAGCAAAAGAATGGATAAGAAAGCTGTGGTACATATACACAATGGAATATTACTCAGCCATTAAAAATAATGCATTTGAACCAGTTCTAATAAGGTGGATGAAACTGGAGCCTATTATACAGAGTGAAGTAAGCCAGAAAGAAAAACACTAATACAGTATACTAAGGTATATATATGGAATCTAGAAAGATGGTAATGATAACTTTATATGTGAGGCAACAAAAGAGACACAGATGTATAGAACAGTCTTTTGAACTCTGTAGGAGAGGGTGAGGGTGGGATGATTTGAGAGAATGACATTGAAACATGTATATTATCATATGTGAAACAGATCGCTCATACAGGTTTGATGCATGAGACAGGGTGCTCGAGTCTGGTGCCCTGGGATGACCCAGAGGCATGGGATGGGGAGGGAGGTGGGAGAGGGTTTCAGGATGGGGAACAAATGTACACCTGTGGCAGATCCATGTCAATGTATGGCAAAACCACTACAATAATGTAGCGTAATTAGCCTACAATTAAAATAAATAACTTTATGTTAAAAATTAATTTACTTTCACTTTAAAAGTGAAAGAATGTCACACCTAATTTATAAGGTTACTGAAGGTATAAAATTGTTAGTCAGGCAAGCTGTTTTAAACAGCTTTTACAGCTACTAAGCACTCTATTAGCTACAACTTTTATGGTTATTACTCATTAACATGAGCTAAAATACTTTAAGAGTTCTAGTTGACAGTGACTAAAATATAGTTATATATATATTGACAAAATAAACCAACTGATATAAATTCAAGTACATCAATAATGGGCTTCCCTTTGGGCTCAGCTGGTAAAGAATCAGCCTGCAATGAGGAGACCTGGGTTTGATCCCTGGATTGGGAAGATCCCCTGGAGAAGGGAAAGGCTACCCAATCCAGTATTCTGCCCTGGATAATTCAATGGACTGTATAGTCCACGGAGTTCCCTAAGAGCCAGATATGACTGAGCGATTTTCACTTTCACTTTTCACCTCAGTAATAATAGTAAAGTGTTTCAAAAGTGGAAAACAAGTCCTCTGATTAATTCATCAGATCTTACTAAGGACATTATAAATGGTTCTAGGTGTTAAAGTTTAAACAAAATATTAGTAAACCGATTTCTTCAAACAAAGACTCAGATTATTAAAAACTACTTGTGAAGAGGCAGTTGATGGGACTTCTTTGGTGCTCCAGTGGCTGAGACTCTGTGCTCCCAATTCAGGGGCTCAGAGTTTGATCCCTGATCAGGGAACTAGATCCCACATGCTTCAACTAAGTGTTCACATGTCACAACTAAAAGATTCTGCATGCTGCGATCAAGATCAAAGATCTTGAATCCTGCATCTAAGATCCGGCACAGACAAATAAATATTAAAAAATAGGCAGTTGGAAACTATAGGAATGTTTAAACCTGGAAAATAGAAAACTCAGTGGCATAGGGTGTCTCCCTTAAATATGAGACATTTTCACATTAAATAACTCAATATTTATGTAACAACTGCAAAACAAACTTGGAAGGAAATTAAATAACTTGATCATACAAGACAACCATTGATACTTACCAAGGAGGGGTTGATGACATACACAAAGAATATAAAATGACTAACAGAACTTCCTCTTCAAAAATACAACACTTGATTATAATAAATTCACATTTTGAATGTCTATATATGCATTTTTTACATCGGTTCATTTATGTCATCCATCAATGTACTAAGGTGTATTGAAGGAGACAGTATGCAAAATGTGTTTAAGTGGTAACTATTTTAAAATTTCATAAGTTCTGCCTTTACTTAAAACAGAGTAATAAATATGTTACATGCTTTGAAACCCTAAAGCAGGGCTTCTGGTTCCAGACGAGGGAGAAGAACATGCACTCATCTTCTTCTCTCCTCGTCTATAGCACCAAAATTGCAACTAGCTGTTGAATAACCATAGACAGGATGATGCCTAAACCACCAAAAAAAAAAAAAAAAAAAAAAAATTCTCACGTCCAAAGACAAAGAAGAATCTGCAATGAGACAGTAGGAGGGGCACAATCATGATAAAATCAAATTCTTTACCCACCAGGTGGGTGACCCACAGACTAGAGAGCAATAATACTGAAGAAGTTCTCACACTATTGTGAAGGTTCTGAACCCCAGAACATTCCTACCTGGGTTTTCCACAAGGGGGTTGGGAATCCTTAGGGAATCTGGCCTTGAGAGCCAGTGAGATTTGATTATAGGGTTTCTAGAGGACTGAGTGAAACAGAGATTCCAGTCTTGGAGGGCACAAACAAAATTTTGCATGCACTAAGAGCCAGAGGAGAGAAGCAGTGACCCCATAAGAGACTGAACCAAAACCACCTGCGAGTTTTGGAGGGCCTCTTGTGGAAGCGTGGGTTGGCAGGGACTCACCACAAGGATGGGGGCACTGGAAGATCCCTGATGGCATAAACCTCTTGGGGGTTTGCCACTAACCTTACCATAAAGCCTGTAGACCCCAGGGTTTGGTTGCCTTAGGCCAAAAAGCTATGAGGGAGGGAGTGCAACCCCACTCATCAGCAGAAAATTGGATTAAATATTTACTGAGCAAGACACTGATCATCAGAGCAAGACACAGTTTTTCCCATCTCCAGTCCCTCCAGCATCAAGAAGCTTACACAAGCCTCTTAGCCTCATCCATCAGAGGGAAGACAGAAGAAGCAAGAAGTACAGTCTCACAGTGCCTAAAACAAAAACCATATTAAAGAAAGATAGACACAATGAAAAAGAAGAAAGTTATTTCCCTGATGAAGGGACAAGATAAAACCACAGAAAAACACCTAAATCAAATGGAGATAAGCAACCTTTCAGAGAAGGAATTCAGAGTAACGATAATGAAGATGATCCAGAATCTTGGGAAAAGAATGGAGGCAAAGATTGAGGAGATGGAAGAAATGCTTACCAAAGACCTACAAGAACTAAAGAATAAACTGAAATGAATAATACACCAGAAGGAATCAATAGCAGGATAACTGAGACAGGAGAACAGATAAATGACCTGGAGGACAGAATGGTGGAAATCACTGCCACAGAAGAGAGTATAGAAAAAAGAATGAAAAGAAATGATGAAGACAGCCTAAGATACCTCTAGGACAACATTAAGCACACCAACATTCACATTATAGGGGTCCCAGAAGGAAAAGCAAGAGAGAAAAGTTCTGAGAAATAATTTAAAGTGATAATAGCTGAAAACTTTCAAAACATGGGAAAAGAAATACATCAACCAAGTCCAGGAAGTGCAAGGAGTCCCAGGAAGGATAAACTCAAGGAAGAACACACTGAGACACATAGTAATCAAACTGACAAAATTTAAAGACAGAGGTAAAATATTAAAAGCAACAAGGGGAAAATGACAAAAACAAGGAAACTCCCATCAGGCTATCAGCTTATTTCTCAACAGAAACTCTACAAGCCATATTTAAAGTGATGAAAGAACCTGCAACCAAGAATACTCTATCCAGCTAGATTCTCCTTCAGATTTAAGGAGAAATTGAAAGCTTACCAGACAAGCAAAAGTTCAGAGAATTCAGCACCACCAAACTAGCTTTAAAACAAATGCTAAGGGTACTTCTCTAGGCAGGAAATACAAGAGAAGGAAAAGACCTACAGAGAGTAAACCCAAACCAATGAAAAAAATGGTACTCTGGTGGCACAGTGGTAAAGAATCTGCCTGCAAAGTGGGAAACCCAGGTTTGATCCTTGGGTCAGCAGGATCTCCTGGAGAAGGGAATGGCCACCTACTCCAGTACTCTTGTCTGGAGAGATATAGTCCATGGAATTGCAAAGAGTCAACAGTACTGAGAAATTAACATATTCAATAGGATCATACATATTGATAATTACCTTAAATATAAATGGATTAAATGCACCAACCAAAAGACATAGTTTAGCTGGGTGGATGAAAACATGTGCACGTATGGACTACCACTTACTGCATCATGCTGCTTGGTCCACCCCCCCCCCCAATTTTATATAATTATTTTATGTTGTTAAGTTAATCATGTTCCCATTATGGCTTTCAATTGTAATTTTCTTTTATTTTTGGTCTGATGATTGATTTTACTCTTGTGATTAAATAACTATTACTCACTTAATATTACTGAATCATGATTGGTTAACAGAAAAATAATAGAACTCTATATCACCAGAACTAGAATCTAATAAAAAAATTCTGCAATCAGTTTTTAAAATCCAGATGCATATCAGAATAATGTTGAAATTTTTTGAAAAATACAAATGCTCAGGTACTGCTTTTTTCCCAAGGCTCCAGGAATGTTTTGAATGAACAACAGTTGTTTAAGAACAACTTAAACTCATATTCCAGAAAGAGTGGGCAATGCAACTAGGTAATCTGAGCCTACATTTGTGGATAGTAGATGTGTCCTAGGAGACATGGAAACTTGAATTTGAATAACTTGAGAGTCAGACATCACTAAGATATTCATGTAGGCATTTGGAAATAATTCAAGCTGGCCCATTCAGAAGTCTAAACACCAAAGTGTGAACAGAAACAATTTGTAGGCATCTAGTTTCCGCTTACTTGTTGGACACTGAAATGCTAGTTTATTAGATGATTTTCCTATGACCACATAATTCTTCACTTATAAAAGTAAAACCATAATTCACGATTACTGATCCAACTTTTAGTTAGCCTTTAGAAATTCCCTTCTTGAAAGTAAAATAAAAATAAGAGTACCACTGATATATATACACTACCATGTGAAAAATAGCTAGCTAGCAGGAAGCTGCCATATAGTACAAGGAGCTCAGCTCAGTGTTCTGTGGTGACCTAGATGAGTGGGATGGAGCTGTAGGAGGAAGGCTAAAAAGGGATAGGATATACCTTTTCTTTTCTTGTGCTCCAAAATCAGTGAAGACAGTGACTGGAGCCATGAAATTAACAGACACTTGCTCCTTGGAAAGAAAGTTATGACAAACCTAGACAGCGTACTTAAAGCAGAGACATCACTTTGCTGACAAAGGTCACGGTCCAAACCATGGTTTCTCCAGTAGTCATGTTCAGATGTGAGAGCTGGACCTTAAAGAAATCTGAGTGCTGAAGAGTTGATGCTTTCGAATTGTGGTTCTGGGGCAAATGGACAGCAAGGAGATCAAACCATTCTATCCTAAAGGAAATCAACACTGAAAATTCACTGGAAGGACTGCTGCTAAAGCTGAAGCTCTAATACTTTGGCCACCTGATGCAAAAACAAAACTCATTGGAAAAGAGCTTGATGCTGGGAAAGATTGAAGGCAGACAAGAATTGAGGGTAGCAGAGGATGAGATTGTTGGATGGCATCACCGGCTCAGTGGACATGAATAATGAAGGACAGAGAAGCGTGGCATGCTGTTGTCCATGGGATCAAAAAGAGTCGAACATTACTGAGTGACTGAACAACAATAGCTGATTCACTTCATTGTATAACGGAAAGTAACATTGTAAAGCAACTATATTCTTTTTTTTTTTTTTTTTTAAGTTAAAAAGGGAAATAATGGGGAAAAAAGTTTCACCAGTGCTGCCAAAAACTGATTTCCAATCAGAGGGTCATCAGAGACAGAATTCCTAGGTACCTAAGGTTCTTTCTTTCTCTACACGAAGTGATGTTTCATGTCCTTTTTACTTTGGGAGGGGCAACATCTGAAGGGAAAGTAAGTGCAGTTGACCTGTTTGAGTTTTAATACAGATTTATAACACTGTTCCTCTCTGCTGCTGCTACTGCTAAGTCGCTTCAGTCCTGTCCAACTCTGTGCGACCCCATAGACAGCAGCCCACCAGGCTCCACCGTCCCTGGGATTCTGGAGACAGGCAAGAATGCTGGAGTGGGTTGCCATTTCTTTCTCCAAAGCATGAAAGTGAAAAGTGAAAGTGAAGTCGCTCAGTCCTGTCCGACTCTTCGGGACCCCATCGACTGCAGCCTACCAGGCTCCTCCGTTCCTGGGATTTTCCAGGCAAGGGTACTGGAGTGGGTTGCCGTAGCCTGATTGTTTTCAGGTAACAGTAAATATAGTCCCTTTGGCTTTTTTTTTTTTTTTTTTTTTAAGAAATAGATGTGAAGAAAATAAGCTGCCACATTAAATCATGCATCAAATTATTAGACAAAGGGGCTATTTGGTCTTGTGCAAGATACCAAAGCAGAAATTATGCTTTTCCTTTTTTGGAAAATGAAGATAACAGTAGTGCCCCCTTTATAGGGTAGTGGTGAGGATTAAATGAGATAATCCACGTAAAATCTGAGTTCAGTGACTGAAAATAATTATGCCTTGCTATTTTGGTTTGATACCAGCTAACTAGGATATATTTGGCATATAAAATTGTCACCAGAGAAAACCACAAGATAACTGATTACATGCTAAAAGGAATCCAAACGAATAAAACTGCAGCAGAAATTTACAGAAATGTATTTGTTACTTTAGACACTACATGTATGATATTGTGCTTAGTCAGTCTGTTGTGTCCGACTCTTTGTAACCCCAAGGACTATAACCTACTAAGTTCCTCTGTTCATGAGGATTCTCCAAACAAGAATATTGGAATGGGTTGCCATGCCCTCTTCCAGGGAATCTACGCAACCCAGGGATTGGACCCAGGTCTCCCACATTGCAGGCAAATTTTTTCACCAGCTGAGCCACCAGAGAAGCCAGTGCGATATTGTAAGTAATCAAATAAACTGTTCTTATTTTCAGAGAAATAAAAATATTTTGTAAATTAAAATAATCTATTCCCAATCTAAGAATTTTGTGGGATGATACTATGCTGAGGGCATGTTTGCACACTGTTTTCTGACTGAGGCTTAAATAGTTTATTTTCCACTTGAAAAAATTAATTTTAAATATAAATTGTCCCACAAGTCAGTTGTAGGTTTTGAGGTCATTTTGTGTTGCTCCCCGCTAAAGTAACCAGCAACATCATTTTGCAATACAGTGACCTACTTTACTCAAATCACTCTACATCACTTGGATATAATGATAGAATACTACTTTCCATCAATTTTATCGTAATGTGTTAGGAAAAACCTTGTTTTGCATCATTTAAATTTGAGTCTTAGTACCACTATAAATATGCTTCTCAGGTGGCTCAGTGGTAAATAATCCGCCTGCCAACGCAGAAGATTCAGGAGACAAGGATTCAATCCCTGGGTCAGGAAGATGCCCTGGAGAAGGAAATGGGAACTCATTACAGTATTCATGCATGGAAAATTCCATAGACCTCAGAGGAGCCTGGTGGGCTCCATGAGATGGCAAAGAGCAGGACATAACTGAGCATGCACACACTGTTATTAAATATAGATTGGATTAAGATCTCTGTCTCAAACAATAGGACTATTAGTGTTTTGATCTAAATAAAATGAAAAAAAAAAAAAGACAGAAAATTAAGCAGCTGAAAATACCCCTAATTTAGCAATAACACAAATAATTATGCTATTTAATCACACTAGGATCCTGTCTTACTTTGGCTGCAGTAATCAATACTATCAAGCATTTTCCATACTATATTGTCTCACACATATATTCACTGTAAAGTAATGCTTAGCACAATTTCCCCTTCTTTTTACAACTAAGAAGTACAGGATGATCTGTAAGCAACTTTTTCTAACTTAATGGTATTTTCTTCTTCTCATTCTTTTATCATTAATATTATAAATTTTTATATTTAAACTTTTAATTTCAAGATAATTTAGATTCACATAAATTGTAAGCTGTAATGAAGAGATTCCATGTAACCTTTGCCAGTTTTCCCAAACAGTAACATTGTGAAAAATCATCCTACAATAATTGTCATCAGGATGTTGACATCTATGCAATAAAGACATACCGCATTTCACCTCCAAAAGGACCCTTCTTCCCTTCCTTCCCTATCCTCTCTTAAAATTCTGGTAGTTTGTTCTCCATTTCTACAGTTTTGTCATTTCAATATGTTATATAAATGGATTCATGTTAAAAAGTATGTGACTTTGGTAATTAACTTTTTTCATTCAACATAATTCCTGGAGATTCATACAAGTTGCATGCTTCAATAGTCTGTTCCCTTTTATTGCTGAGTGGTATTTTGTGGAGTGAATATATGCCTTTTGTCTAACTCCTCCCCTGTTGGAAAATATCTATGCTGTTTTTTTATTCATTGATCTTAAATTCTGAGTTCACATTTGTAAAGCTTCTACTGTATGATACTGATTCTCTACTGTTTCTATAACCACCCAGACCTCTAGATCACTGTGTTCCATAAATGCAGTAGCTTCTATACTTTTCAAACATGTGGTTTTCTCATTCAGTCACATCTCTCTTGACTTACATCCTATTGGACAATCCTTTTGTATCTATGTGGATGTTATCTTACTGTTTCTAAATCAGAAGAGAAGACAGTCCATGTTGCCTGTTGCTGCTTAGCCTGGACTTAGAGAGCAGGGGAGAAAAATGATTACAGACACCACATAAAGGAAGGCTCAGCTCTCACTACCCAAAGGAAGGCCTCTGTCTCCCGTCTTCTCTTTCTCCTCTTCATGCTTTAGTTCTCAGATGCAAAGATAGCATCCCTCAATTCTGAATCTCCAAGTCCTCCCATTTTGCCAAAGAGGATACTGGTCATAATCTACCCGCAGAAAATGCAGAACGAGAACCGTCCATGCGTATCCTAGAGACAAAAACAGTAAAAGAAACAAGTAGTGGTTCCTTGTGCTAGAACAAGTATTTCCCAAATATTTCCATTCAATGCACATTCACGAAGTGGACAAACACCCTGCTGAATTCTGTTGCTGTGGGGTATATACACTAAGATAACCTAGTTCTCTATCCTGGCCAAAGGGAACTCAAATGGAAAGAGCAGATGAGAATAATGATCTTGCTGCACAATGAATGAATGTCAGCAAATACACCTGATGGCCTGAGAACATTGCCGCCCCCCTTTTAAAAAAGAGTGTGTATATATATAGTGTATATATATATAGTGTGTGGATGTATATATACATATTAAGTATCTAAAAGTATATATGTATGTGTGTATATGTATATAAAGTATCTAAAATGTGATATTTACAAGGTATTATTAAAAATCTTTTTTAACTTTTTTGAAGTTCAAAACCATTGAATAAAAATTCTGTGTAAGTCTTGAAAATGATTTATTTAGAAAATATTTAAATGGTACACAATCTTTCTTAGTTTTAGTCTTTTCAAGTTACAGGGTATCTTCCCAACCCAGGGATCAAACCCAGGTCTCCCACATTGCAGGTAGATTCTTTACCAGCTGAGCCACCAGGGAAGCCCAAGCAAACTGGAGTGGGTAGCCTATCCCTTCTCCAGAGGATATTCCTGACCCAGAAATGGAACCAGAGTCTCCTGCATTGCAGGTGGATTCTTTACCAGCTGAGCTACAAGGGAAGCCCTCATTACTATGCTGTTGGCTTAAATGCAAATGGACAGCTCTGAAGACTGCAGTACCTGATGTATCCTGATTCAAGTAGTTTGGCTTATCTGTGTGCACTTCACTTCACTCACTCAGTCATGTCCGACTCTTTATGACCCCATGGACTGCAGCACTCCAGGCCTCCCTATCCATCACCAACTCCCGGAGTTTACTAAAACTCATGTCCATTGAGTCGGTGATGCCACCCAAACATCTCATCCTCTGTCACCCCTTTCTCCTCCTGCCTTCAATCTTTCCCAGCGTCAGGGTCTTCTCAAATGAGTAAGCTCTTCACAGCAGGTGGCCAAAAATGATTGCAATATCCAAACAGGAAGCTGCAATATTCTTAACCTAACATTGGAGTTGAGTTTCTGTATTGTTTTTTCTGAATGCTGTGGAGAAACACACCCTAGGGAAGAATAAAGTAAAATCACTGAGTGTAAAAATTTTCCCGCAAGATTTTTTATGTTTTTATTTTATTTAATTTTACATCTTGAGCGTACTATGACTATTAAAACTGTTTCTTCGAGATTTTTAAGATGTCCTTCCCCCATTGCTTTTAAATGATCCATTAGTTGGGGAAGAAAGTGGGAAAATAATAATAGTTTTCTAATTCCATTTGTCTGAAGAAGAAATCCATCTTTTGTATGATTGCATCATGATGAAACATTATCAAGCCCACTCTTTAATGAACCTTAAAAAAATAAAGTACTCAGAGGGCTGATGAGCATAAGACCCAGCAAAAAATCATAGCCATCTTCTGAGATCCATTAAAGCAAGTAAGAAAATAGCCTGTTTTTTCATGTGACAGACCATCAACCAAAATTCTTTTGGCAAGGATATCCTTTCTTTAAACATTTAGTTATTGTTTTGGGCACAGAAAGTATATTTGAATGCAGCAGTCATTTAGTAAAAGAGACCAAAAAAAAAGAAAAAAGAAAGAGTAAGGCTCAGGGATATTGTGTGTTTTCACATAAAAAGGCTGCAACTAAACAAAACACAATCAAGGTGCAAATAAATTTGCAAGGTGCAAATAATTAAGGACCATTATTATTCTTAAAAAATGGCAGCAGCTTGTAGAAACTTTGTAACTTCTCTTTGGTGGGCAAGCTGGGTTTTTTATTTTCTCTAAAATACTTTATCCTTAGCAGATATCAGATTTTCATTGCATTTTATATCCATGTGTGTCCAAAGCACTTTATTTTTATTGTCTCTTTGCCTATCATAATAATCAATTATTTTCCTAAAATAATGATAATAATCAATCAGCAGTGTTTACTGAGTACTTTCCACGGTCAGCATAGTGCTAGAAGAAGTACAGAAACAAAAGGAACTCAGACAGAATACAATTAAACGCCATGTATGTGATAGAGAAGGTTGTTTAGAAAACAGAAGGGTGCATGAAATCTTCACAGGGCAAGAGGGACCTTGAGCTTGGCCTTGAAGTTCACGTAGAACAAACACAAGAGAAAGACAGAAGATTTTCCAGAACAAGGGAGAGCGCAGAGGTCAGATGTACATGTCTCTATGTTCACAAACGTATCCCCATAGCCAACATAATACCTCCCACTTAGTATGCATGGGGAGACTGTTGAAAGGTTATACGGTAGTGTATGCAGGTATTATTGATATAAGCAATGACCCTGGATCTTACAGTCTTCTGAAGCCATGCAGAATTCTTTTAAATTGAGGCAGTGAGCAAGGAAAGGTATCACTATCAATGTGAAATGCATCACTGCTGTGCGGTTTAAAAAGGTCAATTTACCCTCAAGAGTGGCAGTGACAATTACTGGATTATGACATTGCAAGAATCTTAAATATCATTGCAAGAATTTTCCACTGGATAGTACTGATGGAGCTTGGGAATGGACACCTTTAGAAGGGGGGTTGGAAGGACCTTCAGCTCATCTGCTTTTTCCAGACTTTGTCTTGAGTCCAAGCACCTTCAGTTCAGTTCAGTCACTCAGTCGTGTCCGACTCTTTGTGACCCCATGAACAGCAGCACGCCAGGCCTCCCTGTCCATCACCAACTCCCGGAGTTCACTCAGATTCATGTCCATCGAGTCAGTGACGTCATCCAGCCATCTCATCCTCTGTCGTCCCCTTCTCCTACTGCCCCCAATACCTCCCAGCACCAAAGTCTTTTCCAATGAGTCAACTCTTCACATGAGGTGGCCAAAGTACTGGAGTTTCAGTTTTAGCATCATTCCTTTCAAAGAAATCCCAGGGCTGACCTCCTTCAGAATGGACTGGTAGGATCTCCTTGCAGTCCAAGAGACTCTCAAGAGTCTTCTCCAACAACACAGTTCAAAAGCATCAATTCTTCAGCACTCAGCCTTCTTCACAGTCTACCTCTCACATCCATACATGACTACTGGAAACACAATAGCCTTGACTAGACAGAACTTAGTTGGCAAAGTAATGTCTCTGCTTTTGAATATAATATCTAGGTTAGTCAAAACTTTTCTTCCAAGGAGTAAGCATCTTTTAATTTCATGGCTGCAGTCACCATCTGCAGTGATTTTGAAGCCCCCCAAAAATAAAGTTTGACACGGTTTCCACTGTTTCCCTATCTATTTCCCATGAAGTGATGGGACCAGATGCCATGATCTTCGTTTTCTGAAGGTTGAGACTTAAGCCAACTTTTTCACTCTCCTCTTTCAGTTTCATCAAGAGGCTTTTTAGTTCCTCTTCACTTTCTGCCATAAGGGTGGTGACATCTGCATATCTGAGGTTATTGAGCTTTCTCCTGGCAATCTTGATTCCAGCTTGTGTTTCTTCCAGTCCAGCGTTTCTCATGATGTACTCTGCATATAAGTTAAATAAGCAGGGTGACAATATACAGCCTTGATGTACTACTTTTCCTATTTGGAACCAGTCTCTTGTTTCATGTCCAGTTCTAATTGTTGCTTCCTGACCTGCATACAAATTTCTCAAGAGGCAGGTCAGGTGGTCTGGTATTCCCATCTCTCTCAGAATTTGCCACAGTTTATTGTTATCCACACAGTCAAAGGCTTTGACATAGTCAGTAAAGCAGAAATAAATGATTTTTCTGGAACTCTCTTACTTTTTCCATGATCCAGCAGATGTTGGCAATTTGATTTCTGGTTCCTCTGCCTTTCCTAAAACCAGCTTGAACATCAGGGAGTTCACAGTTCAGGTATTGCTGAAGCCTGGCTTGGAGATTTTGAGCATTACTTTACTAGCATGTGAGATGCGTGCAATTGTGTGGTAGTTTGAGCATTATTTGGCTGTGCCTTTCTTTGGAACTGGAATGAAAACTGACCTTTTCCAGTCCTGTGGCCACTGCTGAGTTTTCCAAACTTGCTGGCATATTGAGTGCAGCACTTTCACAGCATCATCTTTCAGGATTTGAAACAGCTCAACTGGAATTCCATCACCTCCCCTAGCTTTGTTCGTAGCAATGTTTTCCAAGGCCCACTTGACTTCACATTTCAGGATGTCTGGCTCTAGATTAGTGATCACACCATCATGATTATCTGGGTCGTGAAGATCTTTTTTGTACAGTTCTTCTGTGTATTCTTGCTACCTCTTCTTAATATCTTCTACTTCTGTTAGGTCATACAATTTCTGTCCTGTATCGAGCCCATTTTGGCATGAAATGTTCGCTTGGTATCTCTCATTTACCTGAAGAAATCTCTAGTCCTTTCCATTCTGTTGTTTTCCTCTATTTCTTTGCATTGATCTCTGAGGAAGGCTTTCTTATCTCTTTTTGTTATTCTCTGGAACTCTGCATTCAGATGCTTATATCTGTCCTTTATTCCTTTGCTTTTCACTTCTCTTCTTTTCACAGCTATTTGTAAGGCCTCCGCAGACAGCCATTTTGCTTTTTTGCATTTTTTTCCATGGGGATGGTCTTGATCCCTGTCTCCTGTACAATGTCATGAACCTCATTCTATAGTTCATCAGGCACTCTATCTATCAGATCTTGGCCCTTAAATCTATTTCTCACTTCCACTAATTGCAAATGGCTGCGGCTGGTGCACTAAGCACAGCTGAGAGGAGCTAACCCATGTCCGAGGTCAGGGACAAGTGGCCTAGAGTGCCAGGCTGCAAAGACGCAGGAACGGCTGAGAGGAGCTACCCCATGTCCGAGGTCAGAGGCAGCGGCCGGGAGGAGCAACCCCACGTCCAAGGAGTGGTGGCTGCGTGCGTGCACGATGGGCTAGAGGAGCCATCCCACGTTGAAGGTCAGGAAGGGCAGCGGTGAGGAGATACCCCTCATCCAAGGTAAGGAGCAGTGGCTGTGCTTTGCTGGAGTAGCTGTGAAGAGATACCCCATGCCCAAGGTAAGAGAAACCCAAGTAAGATGCTAGGTGTTGCAAGAGGGCATCAGAGGGCAGACACACTGAAACCATACTCACAGAAAACTAGTCAATCTAATCACACTAGGACCACAGCCTTGTCTAATTCAATGAAACTAAGCCCTGCCCGCGGGGCCACCCAAGACAGGTGGGTCATGGTGGAGAGTTCTGACAGAATGTGGTCCGCTGGAGAAGAGAATGGCAAACCACTTCAGTATGCTTGTCTTGAGAACTCCATGAACAGTATGAAAAGGCAAAATGATAGGATACTGAAAGAGGAACTCCCCTGGTCAGTAGGTGCCCAATATGCTACTGGAGATCAGTGGAGAAATAACTCCAGAAAGAATGAAAGGATGGAGCCAAAGCAAAAACAATACCCAGCTGTGGATGTGACTGGTGATAGAAGCAAGATCCAATGCTGTAAAGAGCAATATTGCATAGGAACTTGGAATGTCAGGTCCATGAATCAAGGCAAACTAGAAGTGGTCAAACAAGAGATGGCAAGAGTGAACATCGACATTCTAGGAATCATCTAACTAAAATGGACTAGAATGGGTGAATTTAACTCAAATAACCATTATATCTACTACTGAGGGCAGGAATCCCTAAGTAGCCATCATGGTCAACAAAAGAGTCAGAAATGCAGTACTTAGATGCAATCTCAAAAATGACAGAATGATCTCTGTTCGTCTCCAAGGCAAACCATTCAATATCATGGCAAAACAAGTCTATGCCCCAACCAGTAACACTGAAGGAGCTGAAGCTGAACTGTTCTATGAACACCTACAAGACCTTTTAGAACTAACACCTAAAACAGATGTTCTTTTCATTATAGGGGACTTGAATGCAAAAGTAGGAAGTCAAGAAACACCTGGAGTAACAGGCAAATTTGGCCTTGGAATGTGGAATGAAGCAGGGCAAAGACTAATAGAATTTAGCCAAGAAAATGCACTGGTCATAGCAAACACCCTCTTCCATCAACACAAGAGAAGACTCTACACATGGACATCACCAGATGGTCAATACCGAAATCAGATTGATTATATTCTTTGTAGCCAAAGATGGAGAAGCTCTATACAGTCAATAAAAACAAGACCATGAGCTGACTGTGGCTCAGATCATGAACTCCTTATTGCAAAATTCAGACTTATAATTTAATAAAGTAGGGAAAACTGCTAGACCATTCAGGTATGACCAAGCACACTAGCAGGTATCCAAAGACAGAGAGCATCACTGTGTCAAAATCAGCTCTGTCTTGAGCTGTAGCTGACTGGAACTATTTTTCTTAAAACAATGTTCTCTTTAAAAAGAGTACTAGTTAAAGAACTATGAGCAAGGTTTGGAGAAACAGATAGCATTTTCATCTGCTTGGGTACTCTTGATGCTCGAATTCCAAGCTAGACAACTGGAGAGAGAACACTGTTCATAACCTCAGAGTCTTGGATCTTCTCTTCATTGCTGTAGTTCTTTCTTGCCTTTAAATTTTACCCACAGAGGACTGAGCTGTGCAATTTAGCATTTAGTGGATATATTAGCTAAAGGCTTATGTTTCTGCTCCTTAATTTTTGAGCAGATGGTTAATAAATGTGCTTGTGTATGTACATTTATGTTCAAATTGGTTTCTCTAAAAAGTAGGCCAGAAATTAAATAGCACTATTTTTTTAAATCTGTGACTCTCAGATATAATCCGTGTGCATCCATATCTCTCTAAAAGGACTTTGATCTCTCAGATAGTTTTAAATATCTCTACTATATTTAAAAATTATTTTAATACATGACACATATTATGTATATGGAAATATTCGGCTTTCCTGGTGTTTCAGTGGTAAAGAATTTGTCTGCCAACATAAGAGATATGATTCAATCCATGGGTCAGGAAGATCCCCTGGAGAAGGAAATGTCAACCCACTCAGTATTCTTGCCTGGAGAATTCCATGAACAGAAGAACCTAGTGGGCTACAGTCCATGGGGTTGCAAAGAGTCAGACATGACTTAATGACTAAACAACAATGACAACTAATTGGAAATATTAGCAATTCCAATTGGCTTCTGCAAAATACAGTGGGATGATGTCACATCATCTCTGCCACCATCCCAATTTCTTCTTCCCTTTCCTCTCACTCTTCATGATTAAAACTGATTCTCCATAGGTTTATCAGACTGAAAAACAAAACAAAACAAAAAAAGGTATGTAGGATGCAACACATCCTTTATACCTTCTATCGACTTGTATTTATTAGCATGAGCCAAATTTACTGTTTTTATCATTCTAGTACCAAAGGACAGGATAATATTAACAAAATGTCAACATAATGGACTATAATTCGTTGCTACTTTTCCCTGAACTTAGTCTGTGCTGTCTCTAACAAATTATTTTGTGAAGTACAGGCAAGAATATGGTATAAAGAACTAAAAGCTTAAACCACACTGGGAAGATCAAAAGCTTCCATGATGACAAATATAAGAAAAGAGTAAATACATTTTTATTTCACAGTTAAATATTTTTTATGTAAAATGGTATAGTCTTCCCAAATAATAAAATGACATTGAGATGTGGTAAATACTGTAGAATACATTCTTCAGACATTTTTAGGATTATCACTGATATTGGGGGCATGTACATAGATAAAGAGAAACAGAAAGAAGAGCAGCTTAGATATGATATGATTTCAACCTGAATAGAAGCATTACCTGAAAACCAGCCAGGAGGCATGTTTGTGGGCGAGACTTCTCATCATCATGGCCTGGAACCACCCATCTCACCTCTTGTCTTGAAATTTCTTCACCCACACAATAAACATGTTTCAATAAGTTTTCTTCTCTGTATTCTTGCCTAGTAGGGCCCAAGCTGTGAGAGCTCTGCTCTTTTGGTGTTGGCTTTCCATAATTCTTTTTTTTTTTTTTTTTTTTTCCTTAGCAAACATTATCTGCAATTTTTTTTTTTTTAAACCCAATGGAACACTCAGTGGTGCGAAGCCATCCAGAAACAACAAAGCGTGCACGCACAAGCTTTACCAAGAGCCAAGTAGCCATAAAATGACTCGTAGCAAGTACACATAAACCAGCATTGCCCACTCTCTATATAGGAGAGTGCTTTAAGTTAGCCACGTCAAGCTAGTAAGGGATAAATATGGGTGGAATCAGCAGGAATTTCCCTGTCTATAATACAACTTCATAGCTTTAAACCTTCTTACTATGTACAAAATATTGTATGTATTTGAATGCAGAGTATTTAGAAATGGCTTCCTATTTTACTTAACTATTCCTAGTTTTTCTAAACAAAAACTGGATTGGTAACAACATAAGAACAGTGACAGAGACTGAGTCTTATTCACACTGATACTTCAACTTGGCCCCATGCTTGACATTCAGTATAGTTTATTGAACTAAAATGTAAATGAATGAATTCATAAATGAATGAGTGGATGAGAAAGCTAATGAAGGAAATCACTTGGAACTTAGTACAAAAGACTAGAGATGATATACTCTGGTAAAAAAGCTCTCTGTGCATTAATTTTAACATATTAAAGTCAGGATCTATAAAAGGGGAATCCTTGCTAAAAAAAAAAAACTTTATTTATATAATTATGTCAGTTTTGAAAATGCTCAATGTTAGAGTTACAAGCTGTTTTCTTTGGGACAAAATGAAGACTATAGCCCAGGAGACAGCATCTCAGATAACTCTGAGAAATTACTCCAGAGAGATACGGGGGAAGGTCAGGATAAATGTGATTTTGGTGAATGGAGGGTGGGTGCAATCAAGCACATATTTTTTTCAAAATGTTTCTGCTAGTCACAAGGAATAGACATCACCAACAAAGGATTTTAGTGCTTTTCTAGATATGTGGAGATACAAGAATTGGGCTCATATAATCAGCTCCTGAAAATATCTAACTTTCTAAAGACCAGTTCTGCCAGTTTTTCCCAGAGTACAGAATGCATCATTCTTGATCTCCACTCTGAAAGCCTTTCAGGGTGTATTGAAATCAGCAACTGCAGCAGCACGATTTAATCCTTGAAGAGGTTGATGGCAAGGCCCAATTTGTAATTAACAGCCCCATAAATGTCTCTTCCTCCAAAATGATGGCAGAAATATCACTAGATGTGGAAGTTTTCTAAATACCTGAAACAACCTATAGTTATTTAAGATATTTATTCAAGATTAAAAAAAAAAAAAAGTAGCATCATTCGGACAAAGAGAGATGGCCACTTTTAGGGAACTGATGAAGATGGGGTAAACAGAGAAGCATAGGGGTAGTAAGTAATCCCCAAATCTTTGTGCTTTAAAACAACAAAAGAGAGAGATAATTTCTACCCTATGCACTATGCCTGTCACAGATGGGCAGAGTCTTCTGCTTTGTATCTTCCCATACAAGTGACTGGCTAGTGGGGCAGCCAGTATCTCAAATGTGACCAGTCACCATGACAAAGAGAAAGAGAGCTTATTGCAAAGGCAATTCAGTACTCTGGTGCAGAAATACCAGTCACCTGACCCATAGATAGCACATCTCACTGTGTGTCCAGAAGAGAAAAAGTGCAGATATACTTCATAAACTGACTACCACATGTAGAAAGTAAATCCTGGCTGATTTTCACTAAAACAATAAAATCTTGTGTACATCTTAAAAGCATAGTGGTCTAAAATGTCTTTAAACCCAGCAACTTTATTTTCTTGGTTTGTAAGTAAGTTAAAGGCACCTAAATGCTCATATCTTTTGTGGCCTTCCAACAGAGGGCCACAGGCAGGCCGGGACTCAGTGCTTGCAAAGAACGTACAACTGCGAGTACAGGTACTTAGGGCACACTGTTTTGCAAGTTATGAGGAACAGAGGCACTCCTCTAAAGGACAAAGAGTTTAAATGTGAATACAAATGTTCAAGCGTTTCTCTCTAGAAGGGAGAGTGGTGTGTATGTGTGTGTTTGTGTGTGCTCACAATTCACCTGGCTGCCCTTGCAAGAAACAAAGAGCGATTATGAACAGCCCAGTAAAGACAAAGAAGAGGGAGGCCTAAGTAGTAAACTCAAAGAAGTTCTGGAAGAATATTTACATATAGAATATCTCCTTACAAGAGTCAATAAAGATTAATGAGGAGACAGTGTGAAAGGAACAGGATTTATAATCTGTAAATGTCCCCAGTCTCCACCCACCACAGTGAGGAGAACAAGGGACCCTCCCATTCCCCCCTCCTCTGCCTTTTGACAAACTAATTCAAGGACACTCTTGCAGCAGAAGGCCAAGAAAGACTGAAACTGAGAATGTAAAAGAGGAGAAGGCGAGCCTATGGAGAAGATAAAGTATAAGGGTGAAAAAGAGAGAAAGTCCAGAGACAAAGAGAAGGAGGTGTGAGAGGAGTAAGCCTTAGGAACTGGTAAAAAGGAAAGTTTATTCTGTAACTTTTTGTCATGTTTTGGGAGTGGAGGGTCACAGATGAGGGTCTTCACATAAAATGGTATGAAAGAGAAGACGAAGAGGAGCAGAAGAACTGAAAAGCATTCCTAAAGTTTATGTATGGCATCTCCTTGATGGTTTTCCAGAGACTGGATGCATTCCTTACCTTTGGTTACTTAAAAATGCTTGCTTGAGTATGGCTCTCTTAGGCTTGCATTTATTTTAAAAAATAATAATAATAAAAAGACCAGATAATAAATTGCTTTACCTAAAAACACACAAATTAATATGCTAGAATACACTGAAGAAATATCAAAGATTTTTTAGTTGTTTTCTTTTTTTTTTTTCAACAGGATAAAAAAAGTTGTTTGCCATGATCTTCTTAAGGGTTCTCCTTTTGCAGACAGAAAAGAATCACTGATTTTTAAGTCTTCACTGTTCCTGATTCCAGTGTCAGTTATCAGTCTATTGCTTCAGGAGTCTCAACACATCCTTGAATATAATGCTTTATGACCGCAAATCCCTTTAAGCATTTTTCCTTTGCAGAGCACAATCTAAAGTAATCAGAAGTTTCTGGCAATTCCCAGCAGAGACAGGGAGGCCGGTGATATCTTCCATTGTGGAAGAAGCCTGTCCAAGCCACAGGACCAGACCACTGTCCCTCTGCAACCTTGCCTCCGTGGTTTGGTGAAAGTCTGCTCATATTCCCATGCATCCCACCCTCTGAAGGCCTCTGCCCCACTCCCTGCCCAGCTTCCAGACTCCCACTGTACACTACATGATCTACTGCTGGTAACCTACTCCCCATCTGCACTTGCAGGGCTGCCTGCTGTTTGCCCCTCCATCCACTCCAACCAACTTCTCTACTCTTGAGGGACTAAGACATACTTTATCCAGAAGCCTGTAGTCCTTCCAAGTGCAGTCTTCCTTGGATTTTCTCCCTCAACCCTTGGTTACTAGATGGAGTTTCCTTGTGTCTTACAGTTACTCTTTAATTAGAGTTAAAATTCTTATACAAATGTCAACTGAAAAAAAAAAAATAAAGCATACCTTAAACGTTGAGAATTACATTTTACTTGGCAGACAAAATTGAGGACTTAAGTGCAGAGGCTGCCTCTCAGATAGATTGCTTTTGTTAGGTAGTTAGAATAGGAAACAGGTGTCCAGAATGGCAGTGGCTAAATGACAAGGAAGGGAAAAGCCTGCAAAAATATAACAAAGGAAGGTCCACGGATCAGAATGAGGACCTTAGGTAGAACAAACAGCACTCCTGGCTAGCCCAATTTACATAGGGCAGGCCCAGGGAGAGGAAAAGAAACATATAAAAAGAGGAGCCAAAGGGCTGGGGATCTCAGCACTCTCCCACACCCTGGGGCACTCCCCCACGCTCTTCTCTTTCCATCTTTGGGTCAGCATACCCTCACACCTTGAGGATGGATTTTTCCTGCTATTTTCTAAATAAAATTGATCTGTAACACTGATCTAAGAGCTATAACACGGTCTGTTCGAGACCTGAGAACTATAACATGGTCTGCCAAGACCCAAGAGCTATAACACGGTCTGTCTGAGAGCTATGACACTCTGCGGTCTCTAATGTCCATAGCTTCAAATTTTTGTTGAGACAACACAGAACCAAGGAGAATACACTAACTCTGAAGAGGGAATGAAGAAACCAGGATATACAGAAGTTTTGGTAACAAACAGCAGGTAGTCACAATTTCAAGAGGTTACTGTTAATTAAAGAAAACCAGACAATTCAAGTTAAAGAATTTAGCATTTTATATGTATGGGCAAATGCCAGAGGCTGGGCTCACCGAAACCATTCTTTTATGAGCACTTCAGCTATCACAGATAGCTGTATGGAAGTGAGAGTTGGACCATAAAGGAAGCTGAGCACCGAAAAATTGATGCTTTCAAACTGTGGTGCTGGAAAAGACTCCTGAGAGTCCTTTGGACTGCAAGGAGATCAAACCAACTGCAAGGAAATCAACCCTGAATATTCATTGGAAGGACTGATGCTGAAGCTGAAGCTCCAATACTTTGGCCACCTGATGTGAAGAGATGACTCACTGGGAAAGACTGATGCTGGTAAGTGAAGTGCAAGTGTTAGTCTCTCAGTCGTGTTCAACTTTTGTCATCTCGTAGACTGTAACCTGCCAGTCTCCCATGTCCGTGGGATTGTCCAGGCAAGAATACTGGAGTGGGCAGCCATTCCTTTCTCCAAGAGATCTTCCCAACCCAGGGATCGAACCCTGGTCATCTGTGTTGCAGGCAGATTCTTTACCATCTATTGGTGGCTCTTTATCAAATGGTTGGTTAATTTGATCATACTGCAGAAACTAACACAACATTGTAAAGCAATTATTCTCCAATTTAAAAAAGTGTACTTTGAGTCCAAGTCTTGTGGCTTTTACTATATCTTGAGGCTGGGGGACACACCTCCATGGCATCAGCATGTTTGTCAGCCAGTCATCCTTTCCTAGGGAGCACTCAGGCTCTGGTTCTTTACTCTCTAGGCATCCTGTCACCATTGCTTCAGAGATTTGATATTTCACCCTGAAAAATTAGCAACAGAAAAAATAAAATGGCCTTTCTAATCTGCACCATAATCACACCACACACATACAAAGTTTTGGCATATCTGAGCTGCATTTATTCCTCATCCTATTGTCATGCGAGTGTATGTTGCTTGATTCTTTGTCTCGTCACAACAAAGATTTGGAGTGACAGACATTAAAGCCCCCTAGGCATGTCACAGCTCTCAGGTCTTGGATAGACCGTGTTATAGCTCTTAGGTCTCGAACGGACCATGTTATAGCTCTTAGACAAATCAGTGTTACAGCTCAGTGTTACAGCTCTAATTTATTTAGAAGATAGCGTGAGGGCACGTCGATCTAAAGACATGAGAAGAAGAGTGCCCCAGCACGCGGGAGAGAGAGAAAGAGAGACAGCTAGCTTTGGTTCTTCTATTTATATGTTTATCTCTCCCTGGGCCTGTCCTATGTAAATTGGGCCAGCCAGGAGTGTTGTTTGTTTTACCTGAGGTCCCCACTCCACTCCTCAGACCTTCTTTTGTTTCATTTTCATGGGCTTTTCCCTTCCTTGTTTGTAGCCACCGTCATTTTGGACTCCTTTTCCCTGTTCTACCTACCTAACACGATCATTTGCTTTTTATTCTCATTTTCAAATTCCACTCTCACTTTCGAAAATCAGGTTATAATTTACTAAATTCAAATTTGTCTTAATTATGGCTTTTCCATCTTCCCAAATCTACATCTCCTAGGCAATTATCAAGGCATTTCCTACTGTTTGACCTGTCACATGCCTATATTCAGAATTTACATTAACAGTCCCCATGACTACAAGTTTCAAACTGAGAAGACAGTCTGTGATTACATTAGCTTTTGACAGATAAAATAGCATCCTATTGCAAATACCTTTGAATCAAATGTTTCATGCTCTGAGGGTCCATTTCCTTCAAAAGTGCAAAACTCAGACGGGCACGAAATGGAAGGATAAAATGTGATTTTCATTGTGAAACATCTGACTTCAATGACTACATTAAATATGCATACATTTCAAAGCAAGTGACATTTTTGTAATAATCACCTGGTGGTCACAAATTAATACGTCTTATTAATCTCTTAAAAGGAATAGGACCAAATATTGAATATAAATTTGAACCACAGTTATTATATGATCTACTTTTCTTAACTTGTTAAAAACAAGTTAAAAAAATCAGAATTTATTAGAAAACAGAGCCTGAGTCAAATCCTGGTAGATACTATCAATTGAAAAATTATTTGAATAATTTTCAGTGAGACATATGATATTACAAACTGAAATCAAGTTATCTGAAGGGCACCAGATGTAGAAATTTAAAAACCTGTTTCTAGGAATGTCAAAAATAGAAAAAAAAAAAATTAAACATAGTGAAGCCTGGCATAATTCGTATGTTAGCATGTTTGTTAATCACTAGTTTCATATCAACCACAAATCTCCCATTCTTTCAAAGTTCTTTACAATTGTGAAATTTTATTGTAAAGACGTCTACATAACCTGTAGGCAGCCTGTTTTGAAGAAGTTTCTATCCATTTACCATTTTCTTTGTCATACATTCATGTAAACTTCTTCCCTTAAAGCCTTATTCTTTCCATCAATCACTTGGAGACAATATCTTGTCATTGTTTCCCATAATTCTCCTAAACTGCTCTTAAGCCAGGCTCATTCCACCCACATCTCTGTTACTATTGCCCTGATCTTATTTACAACAGATTCTACACTTGTCTTTCCCTTCCATCCATTATTCTGAATCCCTCCAGAGTTATAACACTCTGATTGTATTGTATGTATACGTGTGTGTGTGTAATATGAATATGATAATACTTCCATGTACCAGCAACAAACAATTTGTGAGTGTGGGCAGAACTGCCCAGTCTAATTCTAGATTTGCACGGGAATGGGAAAGACCAAGAATAGCTATACCCTCTCAAACATGTGTTAGTTATGAAAATGATATTCTGCCAGATATCAAGACATTGCAAAACCATGAGAATTAGTAGAATATGGCATTAGTGCCAGGATAGACAAATAAATCAGGCCAGAAATGGGTGCACAGGTATCTGAACACTAAAATTACAACCGAGATGACAGGGCAGATGACAAGACAGGGTAGAATAAAAACTGTGTTCTTTTTAGTTAATGGTTCTAGAACAAATGTGTCTCCATATGGAAAATAAATTATAGCTTTATTTCACACATATACAAGAATCAACACCTGATGTGTAACATATTTAATGTTAAGAGACAAGTCTGCAAAGCTTGTAGGAGTTGACATTCAAGACTATCTTATGACTTCAGAGTAAGAAATATTTTCTTCTACCATAGGATCCAACAGATTCCACTACTGGGCATATACCCTGTGAAAACCATAATTGAAAAAGATACATGTATCCCAATGTTCATTGCAGCACTATCAATGGCACGCCACTCCAGTACTCTTGCCTGGAAAATCCCATGGATGGAGGAGACTGGTAGGCTGCAGTCCATGGGGTCATGAAGAGTCAGACACAAATGAGCAACTTCACTCTGACTTTTCACTTTCATGCATTGGAGAAGAAAGTGGCAACCCACTCCAGTATTCTTGCATAGAGAATCCCAGGGATGGGGGAGCCTGGTGGACTGCTGTCTATGGAGTCACACAGAGTCAGACACTACTGAAGCGACTTAGCAGCAGCAGCAGCAGCAGGACATGGAAGCTACCTAGATGTCCACTGACAGATGAATGGATAAGGAAGTTGTGGTACATATACACAATGGAATATTACTCAGGCATTAAAAATGAATGCATTTTAGTAAGTTCTATTGATGTGAATGAAGCTAGAGCCTATTATACAGAGTGACGTAAGTCAGAAAAACAAATATCATATATTAATGCATATATGTGGAATCTAGAAAGATGGTACTGATGAACCTATTTGCAGGGCAGCAAAGGAGGGGCAGACATAGAGAGCAAACATGTGGACACAGTGAGGAAAGGGGAGGGTAGGACAAATTGAGACAATAGATTAGAAACATATGCATTTCCAGGTATAAAATAGATAGCTAGTGGGAATTTACTGTATGACTCGGGGAGCTCAAACCAGTGATTTGTAAAAACCTAAAGGGGTGGGGTGGAAGGTGGGAGGGAGTTTCAAAAGGGAGGGAACATATGTATACCTAAGGCTGATTCATCTTTATGTATGGCAGAAAGCAACACAATATTGTAAAACAATTACCCTCCAAATAAAACTAAGTTTTTAAAAAGGAAAAGTTTTTTTTTTTAATAACACATTACAAGCAACCTGAAAGAGGTACATATTAATAAAGAAAAAAAAAAAGGAAAAATTAATGCAACACATAAAACCAGATGAACTTTCATATTTAAATCATGTTTAAAATAAAATAAATAAAGCACTGCAAAGCATTAAAAAATAAAAATAAAAAGACACACACAAAAGAGACTTGAACAGGTACTTTATGAAAAAGAAATCCAGTGATTAAAAATATATTAAAACATGCTCAACCTTATTCACAATTAAAAAATGGAAAATAAAACCATAAGGAGAGAACAAATGAAAGAAGATGGTGGAGGAACAAGACAGGAAAATCATCTTCTTCTGCACAAGTACATCAAAAATTCATCTGAATACGGAGCAACTCCTACAACACAAACTTCTGAATGCTAGCAGAAGACCTCAGATTTCAACAAAGGCAATTCAAGCTCCTTAGAATGAGGTAGGGCAAAAAAAGAAAACAAGAAACAAATAATTTCAAGATGGGACTTGCACCCCAGAGAGGAAACTGCAAAGGAGGAAGTTTAAACATACTCAGAAACCCCCTCACACGTGAGGTTCAGGGTAGAGATTTGGAATCTCAGATGGGAGTGAACAATGGGTGCTCAGAAGGCAAAATGGAGAACTCACCACATATATCATTGCTGAGCAGCACTTCCCAGCTGAAAAGCAGCTCACATGCCTCCCTGACCCCAGTGCTATACAGGGGAGGGGCAGGGTGCAAGGCTCAGACACTGGTGTCAGACCCAAGGGAGAAGACTGAGGTTGACTGCCATGAGGATACTCTGAGTGGCCAATGTGACAGCTGAGGGAGTTCAGGAAAAAGACTGAGGGTCCCAGAGTAGTAAGGGATTATTGATGCCCAGGACACTAATTTAGATCCTTGGCAGAGACCTGCTAAAAGCTCTCCAACAGCTTTCAAAACCTGAAAAACTTGTTGAATCTCCAGGGGGTAGATTTGACAGGACTGAAGTTTATGAGCCCAGAAGGGGAAGAGTAAGTCACAGACACTGACAAAGCCAGAGAAAGTGCCTGAGGTAGTAGACAAAAGCCACCAATGCAGTCCTGACCCCAGAGGTGGTAGCTACCACCAGGCTGTGAGCAGGCACAGGTTATTGTCCACAATTTTCTGGGAGCCTAAGCAGTTTAGCTCTCCCTAGGGACACACAATTTGGGGCAAATTTCTCTGGCAGAGTGCATTACCTGCCTCATACTGTAACAACATGTGGCAGGTCTCTATCTGTGTAGGCACACCCAGGCATATCCCAACTGTGGCTGCTATACTCCTCTCTCTCCCCTAGCCAGATTGGGCAAGTGAGCTCTAATAAGCCTTGTCCTTTACCTTTGTCTGGACAGGGAACAGAAATCTGAGGGTGGCATATAAGTGAAGTCAGACCCCAAAATAAAGCAGAAAAACAGGGACTGTGTGACCAAAGAAGAGAAAGAGAATTAGCTCCAGCTGTTGCAGGTGTAGCAGATTAAATACCTGCATTTGGCCCAATACTGTGGAAGTTAGGGGCAAGTGTGGACTCTGGGGGCAAATACAAGCTGGAGTAAGGTCAAATCTGAGACTAAGTGGACCCTACACTGCACACAATGGGTTGTGAGACCTTCCTAGAAATATTGGAGGGTTTTGGTGTGAGTTTCCCTGGGTGTTCTTGGTTGTTAAGTGTTGCTTTCATCATTAGCTTTGGGTTTTTGTCTTCTGTGCTATGTAGCTTCTAAGGTCTTAGTGCTACAGTAAAGCGTTGGGCCTTAATCCCTGAGGTGGGAGACCCAAGTCCAGGACTTTGAACTACCAGAGAACTCTGGACCCCATGGAACACTAATCAACAAGAGCTATCCCAAAGACTTCCATTTCAACACTAATACCAGGCCCCACCCAAAGGGCAGCAAGCTCCAGTGCCAGATGTCCCATGCCCATACTTCAGAAAAACAGAACCACAACCATGCACATTAGCAGACAGGCTGCTCAAAGCCATATCAAACTCATAGACACCACAAAACACACTACTGGATACAGCACTGCCTTTCAGAGGTACAAGATCCAGCTCTATCCACCAGAACACAGGCAAGAATCCAACCAACCAGGAGATCTTCAGAAATCACTGGTCCAGTCTCATCCAGAGGGAGCAGACTCTACAGTTAACAGAAGCTACAGCCTTCCAGCCTGCAAAAAGGAGACATAAAACACAGTGAATTAAACAAGCTGAAATGACAGAGAAACATTCAGTAGATGAAGGAACATTTTAAAGACCCACAAGACCAAACAAATGAAGAGAAAATAGACAATATACTTCAAAAAAAAAAAAAAAATTCAGTGTAATGATAGTAAAGATGATCTAAAATCTTGAAAATAAAATGGATAAATAGACTGGAGGAATAGATCAAGAAGGTGCAAGAAATGTTTAATAAGGACCTAGAAGAATTAAAGAATAAACAACCTGCAATGAACAATGCAATAAGTGAGATTTAATATATACCAGAGGGACCCAATCAGAGAAGGCAATGGCAACCCACTCCAGTACTCTTGCCTGGAAAATCCCATGGACTGAAGAGCCTGGTAGGCTGCAGTCCATGGGGCCGCTAAGAGTTGGACACGACTGCGCGACTTCATTTTCACAATTCATTTTCATGCATTGGAGAAGGAAATGGCAACCTACTCCAGTGTTCTTGCCTGGAGAATCCCAGAGATGGGGAGTCTGGCTGGCTGCCGTCTATGGGGTCACACAGAGTCACACACAACTGAAGCGACTTAGCAGCAGCAGCAGCAGAGGGACTCAATAGCAGAGGCAGAAAAGCAGATAAGTGAGATGGAAGATAGAATGGTAGAAATAACTGAAGCAGAGTGCAGTAATAAGAATAAAGAATAAAATGAAATGAGGATGGTCTCAGAGACCTCTGGGACATTAAGCATAACATTAAAATCATCATTAGTGGTCCCAGAAGAACAAAACAAAAGGAAAGGGCATGAGAAAATATTTGAGAGGATTATAGTCAAAAACTTCCCTAAAATGAGAAATGAAATAATCACACAAATCCAGGAAGCCCAGAGAGTCCCATACAGGATAAACCCAAAGAGAAACACAGCAAGACATATATTGATCAAACTAACAAAAATTAAAGACCAAAGACTAATATTAGAAGCAGCAAAGGAAAAGCAATAAATAAAATACAAGGCAAACAGCTGATTGTTAAACAGAAGTTCTGCAGACCATAAGGGAGTGGCAAGATATACTTAAAGTGATTAGAAGAAAAAATCTTAGAACCAAGATTACTCTATCCAGCGAGAATCTCATTCAGATTCAAAGGAGGAAATCAAAACCTTTACAGACAAGCAAATACTAAGAGAATTTAGTATTGCCAAACCAGCTTTACAACAAATGCTAAAGGAATTTCTCTAGACAGAAAACAAAAGAGGAAGAAAGGGCCTACAAACCAAATGCAAAACAACAAATGGTAAGAGGATCATGCATATCGATAATTACCATAAATGTAAGTGGACCAAATACTTCAACCAAAAGACACAGGTTGGCTAAATGGATGCTAAAACAAGACCCTTATATATTCTGTTGATAAGAGATATACCTCAGATCTAAGGATAAATACAGACTGAAAGTGAAGGGCTGGAAAAAGATTTACCATGCAAACAGAAATCAAAAGAAAGCAGAAGTAGCAATATTCATATCACATAAAATAAACTTTAAAGAGACAAAGAAGGACACTACATAATGATCAATCCAAGAAAAATATATAACAATTATAAATATACATATACTTCTTATACATAACACAAATGCTAACAATTATTAAAGGAGAAATCAAGAGAAATAAAATAATAATGGGAGAATTTACACAATTCACACTAATGGACAGCTCACTCAGACAGAAAATTAATAAGGAAACACAAGTTTTAAATGATACATTGAACCAGCTGGATCTAATTGAAATCTATAGGGCACTTCATGCAAAAACAGTAGATTTCACTTTTTTCTCCACTGCGCATGGAATATTCTCCAGGATAGATTATATCGTGTATCACATATCAAACTTTGGCAAAATAACAAAAAATGAAATTATTTTAAGCATCTTTTATGAACCACAATGATATAAGATTACATGTCAACCACAGGGAGAAGGAAAAAACTATATAAAACACAGACATATTGAGACTAAATGATATGATTCTTAATGACCAACAGATCACTGAATAAATCAAAAAGGAAATCAAAATATACCTAGCAGCAAATGACAACTCAAAACCTATGGGATTCATTAAAATCAGTGTTCAGAGGGATGTTTATACCAATAAAAGCTTGCCTCAAGAAACAAGAAAAACTTCAAATGAACAACCTAACCTTGAACCTAAAGCAACTAGAAACAGAAGAGCAAAACAAAAAAAACAATATTAGTAGAAGGAAAGAAATCATAAAGACCAGAGAAGAAATAAATGGAAAAGAAATTAAAGAGACAATAACAAAGATCACTAAAAGCTGGTTCTTTGAGAAGATAAACAAAATTGACAAACCATTGGCCAGATTCATTAAGAAAAAAAGGGAGAAGACTCAAATCAATAAAATTAGAAATGAAAATGAAGTTACAACAAACAACACATAAATACAAAGGATCACAAGAGACTACTGTATGCACCTATATGCCAATAAAATAGACAACTTGAAAGAAATGGACAAATTTTTAGAAGAATATAACCTTCCAGAACTGACCCAGGAAGAAATAGAAAATATGAACAGGCCAATGACAAGCCCAGAAATATAAACTGCAATAAAAAATATTCTAACCAAAAAGAACAAAACAAAACAAACAAAACAAAACCCAGGGTGAGATGGCTTTCAGGTGAATTCTATCAAATTTTAAAAAGCTAACATTTATACTGTTCAAGCACTTCCAGGAAACTGTAGAGGAAGGAACACTCCTCAATTCATTCTTCGAGGCCACAATCACCCTGATAAAGCCAAAGATTCCACACATGTACACACAAAAATTACAGACCAATATCAATGATGAACATAGATGTAAAAATCCTGAACAAAATTCTAGCAAACAGAATCCAACAACACATTAAAAAATCATGAATCATGATCAAGTGGGCTTTATCCCAAGGAGGCATGTATTCCTCGATATATACAAATCAATTGATGTGATACACCATACTAACAAATTGAAAGATAAAAACCATATGATGATCTCAGTAGATGCAGATAAAGCGTTCAACAATATTCAACACCAATTTATGATAAAAACTCTCCAAATAATAAGCATAGAAGAATCCTACCTCAAGATAATAAACTCACAGCAAACATTATTCTAGTGGTAAAAACCTGAAAGCATTTCCTCTAAGATCAGGAGTAAGACAAGGGTGCCCATCATAACCACTACTATTCAATAGTTTTGGAAATCCTAGCTGCAACAGTCAGACAAAAAAAAAAAAAAAAGAAGAAGAAGAAGAAGAAGAAAGAAAGAAAGAAATGAAAAGAATCCAGATTGGAAATGAAAAAGTAAAACTACCACTGTTGCAGAAGAAATGATACTGTATAGACCAAACCCTAAAGATGACACCAGAAAGTCACTAAAGTTAATCAGTGAATATAGTAAAACCACAGAATGTAAAATCAATACAAAGAAATCCCTTGGATTCCTATACACTAACAATGAAAATTCAGACAGAGAAATTAAGGAAACAATCCACTGACCGTTGCATCAAAAAGAATAAAATACCTAGGAATACGCCTATCTAAAGAGAAAAAAAAAAAAATTTCTGTACGCAGAAAAGTATAAGACAGTGATGAAAGAAATCAAACACAACTCAAGCAGATGGAGAAATATACCATTTTCTTGAAATGGAAGAATCAACACTGGAAAATGATTATATGACCCAATGCAATCTACCGATTCAATGCAATATCATCAAACTACCAATGGTAATGTCCACAGAACTAGAGAAAAAAAAAAAAAAATTCACAGTTTGTATGGAAACACTAAAGACTCCAAATAGCCAAAGTAATCTTGAGAACAAAAGAAAAAAAAATGGAGCTGGATGAATCAAGCTTCCTGACCTCAGGCTGTAGTACAAAGCTACAGTCATCAAAATAGTGTGATACTGGCAAGAAAACAGAAATATAGACAAATGAAACAAGATAGAAAGCCCAGAAATAGACCCACATACCTATGGGTACCTTATCTTTGACAAAGCAGGCAAGTATATACAAAGAAAAAAGACAGCCTCTTCAATAAGTGGTACTGGGAAGACTGTGCAGCTACATGGAAAAGAATGAAACTATAACACCTTTTAATACCATACACAAAAATAAACTAGAAATGGATTAAAGACTTAAAGGGAAGGCCAGAAACTATAAAGTTCCAAGAAGACAGCATTGGAAGTACACTCCTTGACATAAATTACAGCATGACCCTCTGTAACTCACCTCCTAGAATAATAAAAATTAAAACAAAAATAAATGAGACATGATTAAAAGCTTTTACACAGCACAAGAAACTATCAATAAGGTGAAAACCAACCTTCAGAATGGGAGAAAATAAAAGCAAATGAATCAACTGACAGAGGATTAATCTCCAATGTATACAAGCAATCCATACAAATCAGTACAGGCAAACAACAACCCAATCAAAAAGTGGGCAGAAAACCTAAAAGCATATGTAGCCAAAGAAGACATACACATGGCCAATAAACACATGAAAAGATGCTAGACATCACTCATAATTAGGGAAATACAAATAAAACTACAACGGTGTATCACCTCACATCTTTCAGAATGGTAATTGGCAAAAAATCTACAAACAATGAAAGCTGGAGAGGTTGTAAGGAAAAGGGGACTATCTTGCACCATTGGTGCGAATGTCAATTGGTACAGCCACTACAGAGAACAGTATCAGTTCAGTCACTCAGTCATGTTTGACTCTTTGAGACCCCATGAATCACAGCATGCCAGGCCTCCCTGTCCATCACCAACTCCCGGAGTTCACTCAGACTCAGATCCATCAAGTCACTGATGCCATCCAGCCATCTCATTCTCGGTCGTTGCATTCTCCTCCTGCCCCCAATCCCTCCCAACATCAGGGTCTTTTCCAATGAGTCAGCTCTTCACATCAGGTGGACAAAGTATTGGAGTTTCAGCTTTAGCATCAGTCCTTTCAATGAAATCCCAGGACCGATCTCCTTTAGGATGGACTGGTTGTATCTCCTTGCAGTCCAAGGGACTCTCAAGAGTCTTCTCCAACACTACACTTCAAAAGCATTAATTCTTCAGTGCTCAGCTTTCTTCACAATCCAACTCTCAAATCCATACATGACCATTGGAAAAACCATAGCCTTGACTAGACGGACCTTTGTTGGCAAAGTAATATCTCTGCTTTTCAATATGCTACCAAGGCTGGTCATAACTTTCCTTCCAAGGAGTAAGCGTCTTTTAATTTCTTGGCTGCAGTCACCATCTGCAGTGATTTTGGAGCCCCCCAAAATAAATTATGACACTGTTTCCATTGATTCCCCATCTATTTGCTATGAAGTGATGGGACCTGACGCCATGATCTTACTTTTCTCAATGTTGAGCTTTAAGCCAACTTTTTCACTCTCCTCTTTCACTTTCATCAAGAGGATTTTCAGTTTCTCTTCACTTTCTACCATAAGGGTGGTGTCATCTGCCTATTTGAGGTTACTGATATTTCTCCCAGCAATATTGGTTCCAGCTTGTGCTTCCTCCAGCCCAGCATTTATCTTGATGTACTCTGCATATAAGTTAAATAAGCAGGGTGACAATATACAGCCTTGACATACTCCTTTTCCTATTTGGAACCAGTCTGTCCAGTTCTAACTGTCCAGTACTAACTGTTCCTTCCTGACCTGCATATAGGTTTCTCAAGAGTCAGATCAGGTGGTCTGGTGTTCCCATCTTTTTCAGAATTTTCCACAGTTTATTGTGGTTCACATACTCAAAAGCTTTGGCATAGTCAATAAGGCAGAAAGTGAAAGAAAGTGAAAGTGAAGTCACTCAGTCGTGTGTGACTCTTTGCGACAGTAGCCTACCAGGCTCCGCTGTCCATGGGATTTTCCAGGCAAGAATACTGGAGTGGGCTTCCATTTTCTTCTCCAGGAAGATTTTCACAACCCATGGCTCGAACCTGGGTCTCCTGCATTGCAGACAGGCACTTTACCATCTCAGCCACCAGATCCTCTAATAAAGTAGACATAGATTTTTTTCTGGAACTCTTTTGCTTTTTCAATGATCCAGAGGACGTTGGCAATTTGAACTCTGCTTCCTCTGCATTTTCTTAAAACAGCTTGAATAACTGGAAGTTCACAGTTCACATACTGATGAAGCCTGGATTGCAGAATTTTGAGCATTACTTTACAATCGTGTGAGATGAGTGCAATTGTGCAGTAGTTTGAGCATTATTTGGCATTACCTTTCTCTGGGATTGGAATGAAAACTGACCTTTTCCAGTCCTGTGGCCATTGCTGAGTTTTCCAAATTTCCTGGCATATTGAGTGCAGCACTTTCCAGCATCATCTTTCAGGATTTGAAATAGCTCAACTGGAATTCCATCATCTCCACTAGCTTTGTTTGTACTGATGCTTTCTAAGGCCCACTTGACTTCACATTCCAGGATGTCTGGCTCTAGGAGAGTGAGCACACCATCATGATTATCTGGGTTGTGTAGCTCTTTTTTGTACAGTTCCTCTGTGTATTCTTGCCACCTCTTCTTAACATCTTCTGCTTCTGTTAAGTCCAGACCATTTCTGTCCTGTATCAAGCCCATCTTTGCATGAAATGTTCCCTTCATATCTCTAATTTTCCTTAAGAGATCTCTAGTCTTTCCCATTCTGTTGTTTTCCTCTATTTCTTTGCATTGATTGCTGAGCAAGGCTTTCTTATTTCTCCTTGACTTTCTTTGGAACTCTGTATTCAGATGTGTATATCTTTCCTTTTTTCCTTTGCTTTTCGTGTCTCTTCTTTTCACGGCTATTTGTAAGACCTCTGCAGATAGCCATTTTCCTTTTTTGCATTTCTTTTCCATGGAGATGTTCTTGATCCCTGTCTCCTGTACAATGTCAAGAACCTCCATCCATAGTGCATCAGGCACTCTGTCTCTCAGATCTAGTCCCTTAAATCCATTTCTCATTTACACTGTATAATCATAAGGGATTTGATTTACATCATACCTGAATGGTCTAGTGGTTTTCCCCACTTTCTTCAATTATAGTCTGAATTTGTCAATAAGGAGTTCATGATCTGAGCCACAGTCAGCTCCCGGTCTTGTTTTTGCTGACTGTATAGAGCTTCTCCATCTTTGGCTGCAAAGAATATAATCAATCTGATTTCACTGTTGACCATCTAGTGATGTCCATATGTAGAGTCTTCTCTTGTGTTGTTGGAAGAGGATGTTTGCTAACACCAGTGCATTCTCTTGGCAAAACTCTATTAGACTTTGCCCTGCTTCATTCTATATTCCAAGCCCAAATTTGCCCGTTGCTCCAGGTGTTTCTAGACTTCCTACTTTTGCATTCCTATTATGAAAAGGACGTCCTTTTTGGGTGTTAGTTCTAAAAGGTCTTGTAGTTCTTCATAGAACTGTTCAACTTCAGCTTTTTCAGTGTTACTGTTTGGGGCCTAGGCTTGGATTAATGTGCTATTTAATGGTTTGCCTTGGATACAAACAGATATTTCTGTCATTTTTGAGATTGCATCCAAGTATTGCATTTCAGACTCTTTTGCTGACCATGATGGCTACTCCATTTCTTCTAAGGGTTTCCTGCCCTCAGTAGTAGATATAAGGGTCATCTGAGTTGAATTCACCCATTCCACTCCATTTTAGTTCACTGATTCCTAGAATGTCAACGTTCACTGTTGCCATCTCTTGTTTGACCACTTCCAATTTACCTTGATTCATTGACCTAACATTCCAGGTTCCTATGCAATACTGCTCTTTACAGCATTGCACCTTGCTTCTATCATCAGTCACATCCACAAGTGGGTATTGTTTTTACTCTGGCTCCATCCCTTCATTCTTTCTGGAGTTATTTCTCCAGTGATCTCCAGTAGCACACTGGGCACCTACCGACCCAGGGAGTTTCCCTTCCAGTGTCCTATCGGCTGAGAAGAGCTATCCATGTCCGAGGTCAGGGGCGGCGGCTGAGAGGAACAACACCACATCCACGGAGCAGCAGCTGCGCGGGCAAAGGAAGGCCGAGAGGAGCCACTCCACGTTCAATGTCAGAAGGGGAGGCCATAAGGAGATACTCCTTGTACAAGGTAAGGAGCAGTGGCTGCACTTTGCTGGAGCAGTCTTGAAGAGATACCCCACGTCCAAGGTAAGAGAAACCCAAGTAAGATGGGAGGTGTTGTGAGAGGGCATCGAAGCGCAGACACACTGAAACCATAATCACAGAAAAATAACTAATCTGATCGCACGGACCATAGCCTTGTTTAACTCAATGAAACTACACCATGCCATGTGGGGCCACCCAAGATGGCAGGGTCATGGTGGAGAGGTCTGACAGAATGTGGTCCACTGGAGAAGGGAATGGCAAACCACTTCCAATTTCTTGCCTTGAGAACCCCATGAACAGTATGAAAAGAACAGTATGGATACTCCTTAAAAATTAGGAATAAAAATACCATATTATTCAAAAATCCCACTACTGGACATACACCCTGTGGAAACCAAAATTGAAAAAGCAGATGTACCCCAATATTCTTTGCAGCACTATTTCCAATAACTTGGACATGGGCGCAACCTAGATGTCCATTGATAGATGAATGAATAAAGAACTTGTACATATATGAGCTATACAATGGAGTCATAAAAAAGAATGCATTTGAGTTAGTTCTAGTGAGGTGGATGAATCTAGATTTTATTATACAGATGAAGTAAGTCAGGAAGAGAAAAACAAATATCTCTTATTAATACATATACATGGAATCTAGAAAGATGGTACTGATGAACCTATTTTCAGGGAAGCAATGGAGACACAGACATAGAGAACAGACTTGTGGACATAGGGTGGGGGTAAAAAAGGGTGGGAAGAATGGAGGGAGTATTCACTACCATATGTAAAATAGAGAGCCAGTGGAAATTTTTGCATGATCAAGGAGCTCAAACCCAGTGCTCTGTGACAATGTAGAGGGATGGGATGGGATTGGGTGGCAGGTGGGAGAGAGGTTCAAGAGGGAGGGACATATGTATACCTGTGGCTGAATCATGTTTATGTATGGAAGAGACTAACATAATATTGTATTTACTGTATAATTGTAAAGCAATTATCTTTCAATTAAGAATACATACATTTAAATTGAAAAGGTAAAATTTTGACTACAATTTTGAAAATAAAACATAAGATATTCTACCACATACCTATCAGATTGGCAAAAATTAAAGGTCTGACAATATCAAGTGCTTATAGGATGTGGAGCATTGGAAGCAACTCTACTGCTTGTGGCAGGCAAAATGGTTACACCACCTTAGACTGTTTCACTAAATATGAAGATGTGCTTATCTTACAATTCAAAAAGGGCCCTCCCCAGAAAAACATGTGCATGTGCACAAGGAGACATGTAAAAACAGTCACAGCAATACTGTTGTAGTACCTGAAAGTTGGAAACCTTGGATGTCTTTCTATAGTAACTTGTCCGGTGTGTTCATACAGTGGAATACCTGTCGATGCAAAGCAAGAGACAACATTAAGTAAAAGAAGTGAGACAATGAGGAATGAGTTCAATTATATAAAATTTAAAACAAGTAAGACTGAACTGTTGTATTTCAGGATATACATGTAACTGTGTCTATTTTTCACCTCTGCAGAGATGGTAAAAGTATCCAATTAAACAAGGCCTTAATCACCACACACATCAGGATTGTGAACACTGACTGTGAACAGAAAGGGACTCTGGTGTGAGGACAAGGCTCACTCTCTGACTTGAGTGTGGTCACTGGGGTGTTTGCCTCATAATTTTTCAATAAACGATACTTCCAAGTTTTGTGCATTTTTCTCTATACTGCCTTTATGTCACAACAGAAACAGATTATTTTTTAAAAAATTGTCAACTAGACAAGCATGAATCAAAATACACAAATACACTTATGGAACAATTGGGTCAAGTACATTTTGTCTGAGGAAGAAATTGCCCCTGTCTTGAGTAAATCTCACTTATGGACCTTTCATTCCTTATGTTATCACAGACAGGAAATATATTTCCTTATTTCTAAACTGGGCTCTCAAAAATTCTTATTGTGGACTCTATGAATATTTTTTATGGGAATGATATTCAGATGTAATCCAGATATGGTACATTTTTTTTTAATTTATTTTTATTTAAAAAAATTTATTTGTAATTTTATTTTTTTAATTTTAATTTTTACTTTATTTTACTTTACAATACTGTATTGGTTTTGCCATACATTGACATGAATCCACCACGGGTGTACATGAGTTCCCAATCCTGAACCCCCCTCCCACTTCCCACCCCATATCATCTCTCTGGATCATCCCCGTACACCAGCCCCAAGCATCCTGTATCCTGTATCAAACATAGACTGGCAATTCGTTTCTTACATGATAGTATACATGTTTCAATGCCATTCTCCCAAATCATCCCACCCTCTCCCTCTCCCTCAGAGTCCAAAAGTCCGTTCTATACACTTATGTCTCTTTTGCTGTCTCGCATACAGGGTTATAATTACCATCTTTCTAAATTCCATATATATGTGTTAGTATACTGTATTGGTGTTTTTCTTTCTGGCTTGCTTCATTCTCCAAAGAAGACATCCGGATGGCTAACAAACACATGAAAAGATGCTCAACATCACTCATTATCAGAGAAATGCAAATCAAGACCACAGTGAGGTACCATTTCACATCAGTCAGAATGGCTGCGATCCAAAAGTCTGCAAGCAATAAATGCTGGAGAGGGTGTGGAGAAAAGGGAACCCTCTTACACTGTTGGTGGGAATGCAAACTAGTACAGCCACTATGGAGAACAGTGTGGACATTCCTTAAAAAATTGCAAATAGAACTGCCATATGACCCAGCAATCCCACTGCTGGGCATACACACTGAGGAAATCAGAATTGAAAGAGACACATGTACCCAAATGTTCACTGTAGCACTGTTTATAATAGCCAGGACATGGAAACAACCTAGATATCCATCAGCAGATGAATGAATAAGAAAGCTGTGATACATATACACAATGGAGTATTACTCAGCCATTAAAAAGAATACACGTGAATCAGTTCTAATGAGATGGATGAAAGTGTAGCCGATTATACATATTTTTTAAAATGGATAAAAGTCAAATGACTGAGAAAAGATTAATATCAAGGGGAAAGATGACAGTTGGCAATATATTTCCTTCTGACTATGGCAAGAAACTTAGGCAAGTTTCTGCTGGCCAATCTCAGAAAGAGAGGCTGCCATCCTGACTGTTGCTCACCAAGCGCCTCTGACATTCAGGCCTCATCCTCCCCTAGGCTCTGCCCTTCAGCGCGTTCCCCATCCAGCACAGTCATTCGCCTCTCAGCAAGGCCATGGGGGAAGTCAGGGCATATGTTGTGACTGATGGTTTATAGTTTTTTTATTGGATTTTCTATTATTTACCTTTTGCTGTGAACAACCCACTCAAAACTTAATGACTTAAAGAAATAACTATTTCTTTAGCTCAAATTCTGTTAACTAGCTGTGCAGGTTCCTCTGGTTAGGGTTAACTCAGCTAATTTTAGCTGGACTGGCTAATAAGTCATCCTGCAGTCACTTAGTAAGATAATTTCCCTCATGTGTCTGGCCCAAATGACAGGACACTTGGTCACAAGGAAGTCATCACCCTTCAGGTCAACCTGGATTTTGTTATCTGTCAAAGTTCCTGGAGTAGTAAAGGCAGGTAAGTCACAAGTACAATCACAATGTATGTCTGCAGGTGTCACCTTTTAAATTTTTTTAAAATTTCTTTTATTAGACTGTAATTGCTGTATAATGCTGTGTTGGTTTCTGCTGAACAAAAAACGTGAATCAGCTATAAGTATACATATACCCCTTCATTTTAGACCTCCCATTACCACATTCTAACTCTCTAGGTCACTAAAGGGCACTGAGCTGAGCATCCTGTACTCTACAGCACTTTCCCATTTGCTGTTGTTGTTGTTTAGTCACTCGGTAATGTCTGACTCTTTGCAACCCCATGAATTTCAGCATGCCAGGCTCCCCTGTCCTTCACTATCTCCTGGAGTTTGCTCAAAGTCATGTCCGTTGAGTTGGTTATGCTAACTAATCATCTTATCCTCTGCCATTTCCTTCTCCTCCTGCTCTCAGTCTTTCCCAGTATCAGGGTCTTTCCAATGAGTTGGCTCTTTGAATCAAGTGGCCAAATACTGAAGTTTTAGCCTTAGCATCAGTCCTTCTAATTCAGAGTTGATTTGCTTTAGGACTGACTGGCTTGATCTCCTCTCAATCCAAGGGGCTCTTAAGAGTCTTGAAAAGTTGTTGCTGAGCTGTGAACAATTCCAGGATTCTTGGCCTCCAGAGGAGAGGTATTCAATCCAGTACCAGTGATGAGGCTTGATCACTCAGAGATTTTGTGTAATAAAGTTTTATTAAAGTATAAAAGAGATAGAGAAAGCTTCTGACATAGACATCAGAAGGGGGCAGAAGGAGTGCCCCCTCACTAGTTTTAAGCAAGAAGTTATATACCTGTTAGGAGGCTGTTAAAAGTTAATGTTTTGGAACTCAGAGAGTGGCACCAGGGTCCTCACCCACAACACACATTTTGATAAAACTTTGGCACAAGGTGAGTCATGCTAGGCCATAAAACAACATGACATGATTTCTGAAGAAAGGCAGTTTTCCAAGCAAATACATAGTCTCATTAACATAGCTTAAGAGAACATTTCCATGAGTAAAACATACTGGTTTGTTGAGCCGTTATTGATTCTGAGACTTAAGTGGAACCAACCTGAGGAAAGACAGAGTCTAAGGTAAACACATAGTTCATTAACATTACTTAAGAAAAACATTTCCATAAGAAAATACTTTGGTTAGCTCAAGGTTTGAGAAAAGTTAAGTTCAGGTGGAACCAGGTGTCATCACGGCCACAGAGAATTTTAAGAGAAAGCTCCTTTAAATTTTGTATAGAGAAGGGAAAAAAAAAAAAAAAAAAAAAAAATCTGACACTTGTAGTTTATTTCCTCCTGTCGCTTAAGAGAAAGGTAAAAACAAGTCTGACACTTACAGCCTATTTTCTCTGTTTGGAGGCCTCTAGCCTTTCTACCTGTTACCTTCTCAGTCTTCTTTAGCATTACACTTTGAAAACATCAATTTGTCATTATTCAGCCTTCATTGTACAGGTCAAAGTCTCACGTCTGTACATGACTATTGGAAAAATCATAACTTTGACTATACAGACCTTTGTCGGCAAAGTGATGTCTCTGTATCTTAATATGTTGTCTAGGTTTGCCATAGCTTTCCATTGAAGGAGGAAGTGACTTTTAATTTCATGGCTGCAGTCACCATCCACAGTGATTTGGGATCCCAAGAAAATGAAATTTGTCACTGCTTCCACGTTTCTGTCTTCTATTTGCATGAAGTGACAGGACTGGATGTAATGATCTTAGTTTTTTGAATGTTGAATTTTAAGCCAGCTTTTCACACTTCTCTTTCACCCTCATCAAGAGGCTCTTTAGTTCCTCTTTCTTTCTTCCATTAGAGTTGTGCCATCAGCACATCTGAGGTTGTTGATATTTCTCCTGGCAATCTCCTGGGGAAAAAAAAAAAAAAAAATCAGCTTGTGATTCATCCAGCCTGTCATTCACATGATTTATGAACTGAACTGAACTCTGCACATAAGTTAAATAAGCAGGGTGACAATACAAAGTTTTTTCATACTCCTTTCCCAGATTTGAACCAGTCCATTTTTCCATGTCGGGTTTTAATCGCTGCTTCTTAACCTGCATACAGATTTCTCAGGAGATAGGAAAGGTGGTCTGGTATTCCCATTTCTTTAAGAATTTTCCACAGTTTGTTGCAATCCACAGAGTCAAAGCCAATGAAGCAGAAGTAGATGTTTTTTCTAGAATTATCTTGCTTTTATTTGATTCAGTGGATGTTTGCAATTTGATCTCTGCTTCTTATGTATTTTCTAAATCTAACTTGTACATCTGGAAGCCTAGCTTGAGGGATTTTGACCATAACCTTACTAGCATGGGAAATGTGTAAAATTGTGTGGTAGTTTGAATATCCTTTGATATTGCCCTTCTTTGGGATTGGGATTTCCCTGTTGCTCAGTCGGTCAAGAATCTGCCTGCAATGCAGTAGATCTGGGTTTGATCCTTGGGTTGGGCAGGTAGCCTGGAGAGGGAATGGCTACCAACTCTAGTAGAATTTCCTGGAGGATTCCATGGACAGAGAAGCCTGACAAGCTGTAGTCCATGGGGTCACAAACAGTCAGACACCATTGAACAACTGTCACTTTTCCTTGGGATTGTATTAAAAACTGACCTTTTCCAGTCCTGTGGCCACTGAGTTTTCCAAATTTGCTGGCATATTGAGTGCAGCACTTTCACAGCATCATATTTTAGGATTTGAAATAGCTCAGCTGGAATCCCATCACCTCTACAAGCTTTGTTCATACTAATTCTTCCAAAGGCCCCCTTGACTTCACACTCCAGGATGTCTGATGCTAGGTGAGTGACCACACCATTGTGGTTATCTGGGTCATTAAGACCTTTTTTTATAGTTCTTCTGTGTATTATTGCTACCTCTTTTTAGCCCCTTCTGCTTCTGTTAGGTACTTACCATTTCTGTCAATTATTATGCCCATTCTTGCATGAAATTTTCCCTTGATAGCTCCAATTTTCTTAATGAGATCTCTAGTATTTCCCATTTTATTGTTTTCCTGTATTTCTTTGTACTGTTCATTTAAGAAAGTCTTCTGGTTTCCCCTTGCTATTCTCTGGAACTCTGCACTCAATTGGATATATCCTTCCCTTTCTCCTTTGTCTTTAGCTTCTCTTCTTTCTTCAGCGATTTATAAAGCCTTCTCAGGTAACTGCTTTGCCTTCTTTCATTGGGGGGGATGCAAGAGGGGGGGGGTGACCCTTTGGGATAAGTATGGCCACTGCTTCCTGTACAATGTTATAAATGTCCATCCATAGTTCTTCAGGCTCTCTGTCTACCAGATATAATCCTTTGAATCTATTTGTCATGTCCACTGTATAATAATAAAGGATTTTATTCAGGTCATATCTGAATGACCTAGTAGTTTTCCTTTTTTTTTTTTTTTTTTTCAATTTAAGCCTGAGTTTTGCAATAAGGAGTTCATAATTTGAGCCACAGCCAGCTCCCAGTCTTGTTTTGCTGATGTATAGAGCTTCTCCATTTTCGGCTTCAAGAATGTAATCAATCTGATTTTGGTATTGACCATCTGGTGATGTCCACGTGTAAAGTTGTTTCTTGTGTTGTTGTTAAAGTGTTTTTGCTATGACCCATGTGTTCTCTTGACGAAATTTTGTTAGCCTTTGCCCTGCTTCATTTTGTACTCCAAGGTCAAACTTGCATGTTACTGCAAGTATCTGTTGACTTCCTGCTTTTGTGTTCTAAATCCCTCTGATGAAAAGAGCTTCACTAGTGGCTCAGACCATAAATAATTTGCCTGTTAATGCAGGAGACCTGGGTTTGGTCCCTGGGTCAGAAAAATCTCCAGATTTTTCATTTGTTTCCTAAAGTTGATTAAATCTCATTTGTAGCAAACCAGAGATGCTGTTCCTGGCATCCTCCCTGAAGAGATCAGTTAGCTCAGACTCGTGATTCTATTCCTTGCAGTTCCCTAATCCTCTTCTGGGGACAGATGCTACTGACTCTCCTTCCCTTCCAACAGAAAACCACACTGCTTTTTCTCAGTGTCACCAACCATCTTTCTAAAAGTATTTAAAAGCATTGAGGGATAAAGAAAATCTTGCTGATAAAGATGCAGCCTAATTCTTTATTTTTAAAAAGTCATCTTTCTAAATAAAAATTAGATATTTCAGTGCTAACATTTTTTTTGAAAAAAAAAATTTTATTTTCTTGCAGATTTAAGGGAGAGAAGGCAAACTCTTTGCAAGAGTTGAATCTTATTACTCTTTGGGCCTCATTTTTCCAAACAATTATATACACACAAGACAGAAGGATAATATGTTACAATAAAATAACAAATGACCCCTAAAAACCTCAAAGTGCCTTGAAGACATTGCTGTTAGTTTCCCCAACTATGTTCTGGCACTAATAATCTCAGATTCACAGAACTAAAGTGAGATCTCAAGAGTAAGTTAGCAATCGCAAAATAATGAGATCTCAGTGGTTTAATTTCTGAAAATTATTTTGGACATTTTCATGAACGGTTATTTTGGAAAATGAATACCAACTTTTTAAAAATTTTCAAACATATTTTGAAGAAGAGTTTTCAAAGAAACTAAACAAGTATGAATTTCTTTTCAGGGTCATTTGAAAAATTGACTGGAGTGGACCAGGACGGGGTGGTGGGGGAAGTAGCAAGATATGCAAAACAAATCTGGTAGAGCTGTATCTTCCTAACACACAACCAATAGATGTGACCTGATAAACCGATATGGATTAAGAAGATCTGCTATCTAAAATTGTTTTGGGTGTACTAAAAGGTCTATTCCAATGAAAGTTATTTTCTCCAACAATTCCTACTATGTTTCTCATTTATTTACATTAATTCACTAACTTCTATAATAATGACTCTGGGAGGGGTAACATAGTCACTGGAGGTGTGAATATTTTCAGTGTAAATTAATTCATCCAAAGGAAACTAAACAAACTAGATATTTATGCTAAAGAGTGAGGAAGCAAGGATTCAGAGCATACCCACTGGAACATCACAAGGGTGAGTCCTAAGCAAATAAATAGGAGAATGTGGACATGGAGTGAACAGGATGCCCAGTCTGTAGTTAGGCAGTTTCTCAAAGCTTCAACTTTCTATTTGTAAAATAGGAATACTTCTATCTTGCTTAGCATATAGAGTTACTGTGAACACTCAATTTAATAATATTTCTGAAACATTCCAATATTTCATTCCTATATAGAAAATGAAAGAATGAGTCCTGAAGTCAGAGGGTCACAAGGACAAAAACATGCATTATGATGGGAAATGACTGATGACATAGGTAAGTGAATACATAGATAAATGAAACAAGAACTGTCAGTTACTATATTCTGCTTGAAATTACTCTGGGAAAACAGTATACCTATTTTATTCAAGGACATAAAGTCAGGAGAAAAATGAGACAAGTTTCTACATTAAATGAAGATGTTCTTACATTTCTAAAGAACTTGGAGACATGAAAATCAGTCTCTCCCCTTGATCTCTCTTTAAAGAAAAGGATGTTAAAAAGAATGTAGTGGATTTTCAAGCCCTGACATGCATAGGTGTATACAAGATATAAAATTTAAAAAAAAAAAAAAAAAAAAGGAAGCTGCTGAACCTTTCTTAGATTCCATTATTTACATGTATGTTTGTAAATGCAGATAAAATTTCTGGAAAACACACTAAGCTATTAACAGTGAAAGCTAGAGGGAGAAAGGGAAGGAAGGGAGACTTCCTTTACACTTTTATAACATTTAGAAAGTTTCCAATCAAGCACTTCATGATTTCAAAAAATTTACAGTGATATATTGTGTGATAGATATTATGATAGACACATTCACAATTTATTATCATGGGGGATGAGGTTGGCTGTGTCTTGACTAAGCAGGAATCAGTTAGATGAAACAGCAGAGGGGCAAGGGCCTGGGAGTTGGGAGTTACCAACCTGTGTTGGTAGTTCAGTAAAACTGAATCACAGGTAGAAGTGGGAGAAGACTGTGAGGTTATGGTGGAAGGTTAATTCATGCATGTTGTGTAATATGTCAAGAAATTTGAGCTTTATTTTGAGCCACCAGAAGAAGACTCTTGTGAGTCCCTTGGACTGCAAGAACATCCAACAAGTCCATCCTAAAGGAGATCAGTCCTGAGTGTTCATTGGAAGGACTGATGTTGAAGCTGAAACTCCAATACTTTGGCCACTGATGTAAAGAGCTGACTCATTGGAAAAGACCCTGATGCTGGGAAAGATAAGGGCAAGAGGAGAAGGGGACAACAGAGAATGAGATGGTTGGATGGATCACCAACTCAATGGACATGGGTTTGGGTGGACTCTGGGAGTTGGTGATGGACAGGGGGGCCTGGTGTGCTGTGATTCATGGGGTCACAAAGAGTCGGACATGACTGAGAGACTGAACTGAACTGAAGAAAGCCATTGATGGATTTGGGGAATGATAGTAATATTCTGCTATTTCTGTTTCAGTGAGATGCCTCTGGAAGTGGTGTGACAAGTGGACAGTGCAGAAGAAAGCAAATTAGGAAGTACCTGTCATGAACAAAGACAGAATTATTGAAGATCTGAACTGAATAAAATACATATAATTGAGGGGGGCCATTTAGATGATTTTTTTTGAAACTAAAATTTAGGAGAGTGATCTATTCAGGAAATATGGATTTAAGAATCATCAGAGTGATGGGACTTCCTGGCAATCCAGTGGTTAAGACTTCACCTTCCAGTGCAAGGGATGTGACTCTGATCCTTGGTCAGAGAGCAAAGATCCCACTTTTCTCACAGCCAACAAACAAATCCATAAAACAGAAGTAATGTTGTAACAAGTTCAAAAAGTGATTAGCTTAAGCCAGAATTTCCTAATTCTACTATTAAGTCTGCCATCAAAATCCAAGAAAAATCCATATTATTATTCACTCAATATTTTTTTTAATTGACTTACAGTAAGCCTCACCTTAAAGTGGTGAATATCATAGGTTTGACGCTGATTTAAACCATATGTATAGGATAGATAAATACTGAGAATGCAGACAGTTAGACTAGAAAAACCCCAAAATAGAACCCTCACATTTAAGAGGTGAGCATAAAAAGAAGTGCAAACAATGGACTAGAATATCACACCTGTACTGAGCAGAGAAAGAGGTCCTCAAAGAAGGGGAAGACTGGACACAAGTGTTGCCACTGAATTCAAGGATGAAGAGAACTAGGAAAAGAAAGCATCAGCATGAATGAGGACTAAGCCCGAAGATTTGCCTTGAACCAACTCCAAGTTCCAAGCAATAATATAAGCTTTATTTCATAAAAGTCCAAGCTTTTATAAAAAGCAGATGACCTTCTGTGCCTTGGGGGACCCTGCAGGTGCTGCCTCCCCTGTGCCCTTCTTTAGTAAAACAAAATCATACCCCATGTGCATGGTGAAAGAAACCTGACAGGGTTACCAAGGGTTGACAGGGATTATTTCTAAGTAGAAAGAATTATATATATGCTGCTTAACTTAGCTACATTATAATAAAAGTTATCTATATTATTGACAGTGTAATGAAAGCTGTAGCATTAAAAGGAAAGTTTTATGATATTGAGCAAAGTTTTTAATTGAAGGAAAATATTCATTATCTACTAGTTGTAAGGCAAGTGCGAGCGAGCTGGAACAAGAGGGTGACTGGGCCTTGAGAAGAACCAGTGTCCTCCCTTTCTGACAAGGTCTCAGATCCCACCAACGAAAAATTCTCTGAAGGAATGGTTCATATTCAGCCTATAGCTGAGCCCTGAGGCCACATGGCCAGAGGTCTGGAATCCAGTGGTCTCATAGCCTTGAGAAGGTAGGTGCCAGTGGAAAAACAGAATTTGGGCAATTTGGTCAGTCTCAAGGGTCACTGTGATATTATTCTTTGTTTGTGAGATCAAATAATGAACCATTTCAACCATGAGCCCCGATGTAGACCCTATCACTACTGAGTATCAAATTACTCCAAAACATGATATGTTAAAACAATGAAAGTTCCTGTGTGCTGGGCATAGCTTAGCTGATTCTCTAGTCTCTCATGAGGCACCATTAAATTGTTGACCCAAAGTTTGCAGGCTCATTTGGAGGCTCAATCAGGAAAGGCTCTGCTGCCAGCGTCACCAGAAATTGTCAGTAGATTCTTTGTGGGCTGTTGGACTGAGGTCCTTGATTCTTCACTTATTCTTGTCTGGAAGCACACCAAATATCTGGGGGCCTCTGCAACATAACATCTTGCTTAGTTGAAGTGCACAAACCAAGAAGGCAGTGGAGAGAGCCTGCTCGCAAGAGAAACTTCCAGCTCTTTCATAATCTAATCATTGAAGTGTTGTTCTTCAATGTCCCCATGAATAGCAGCATTTCAGAGGCTGCCTCTACCTTAATCTCAAGGACTCCTACTCATCTAAACCTTTAGACCTAGCTAGACAACAAACCTATATGCAGATTTTTCATTTTACATATGATAAAGAATGAGAAACAGGGAAATTCTGTGATTCACTCAAAGCCAGCTAGACTGAGAGTCAAGGTCTCCTGAGCCCCGCTTGGATACTGAGGTATCCTGAAGCCCATCAGCTCCAGCCCAGTGTAACATGAGGTCTTTGTGTTGCTTGCATGGCATTTAATCAAATAATGCCTAGATGATTGTTTAGTGTTATTGAGTGGATGCCTTGCATTCCCTCACAAAAGCTCTTCTAAGCAGGACACATGTTTCATACATCCTTATTTCCCTTATAGAGGAAATTCTAGAACCTCCTACCTACAAAAGGCGCTTAAAGAACAGTTTGGTGACTGACGAAACTCAAAAACTATAAAGCAGCGGCAAAGTTAGAGGAGGAAAATGATATAATTTGCTTTTCAGAGTTATATAATAACTTCAATTTTTCAGATAAAAATTTCCTTAAATAATTTTTATGGGACAATGTGAGATTAATTAACTAATAGTCACAAAGGTCAGCATTAGGAGAGTTTCTAGACAGAATGGACACCAAACGCATCCCACCTCCTAGCTCTGTCCTGGGGTTGGTTTGCATTTCCTCTCCCCTCCCTTTGCATTTGCATGAGAACATCAGTCTACTTTACAGGAGTGTGACAGACATAAATGACAGAGAAACATATGGAATGTTCAGACTAGTGAAAATCCATAGTAAACATTCAACATCAGAGATGAGGACCCTAATCGACTTCTCTTACCTCTATACAGAATAAAGTAGATTTTTAAATAAGCTGGAAAATAAAACTAGTACTTGCAAACTCTTCAATGAAAACTAAAGCTGTGTATTTTGTCCAAAGACCTATGAGTTCCTCTACATTATGAACTTGTCTCTAGGAAGAAACAATGAAACTAAGTTTTAAGGAAACGACTTCCTTCATTATTGAGATATTCTGAAATAAAATAAAGTATAACTTATAGCTTCCTCAAAATTCAAAGGAAATAGTCCAGCTGATTTAGTAGACTGGTTATACTAAGCACTGGTCTAGCAGACAATTTTGAAGCCATTGCTTGTTCCTGTCAAGAGAAGTGATTATGGGTGTGATCAAGTGAGCTGAATGCACAACAGTGCATTAGTAGAAAAATGGTTAAACCTAGAGATGCTCTGGAAAGAAGTGTCCCGAAACACATCAGGGCTGTGCCAAAAATATTCACAAAGCTTCTATTTTTTTTTTTTTAATAAAAATAACTATTTCAGCTTTGTCCCCATAATATTATCTAAGGAAGTCTGGGATTTTACTCCCATGATAAGAACTAGCTTTTATTTATTTATTTAAGATGAAAACATTTATTTCAATTGAAGTTTGTTTCATTAAAAATTCTATAATGATATTTTTAAAAGAAATAAAATAGAAACATATTTAACTGCTTTTAGTTCAATACTAAATGTTTTACTCTCCTGGTTTCGAGTACATTCTCATGATCTTTCAGAATAAGGCAGAAGTTCCCTTAAGTTGAATGTATTAAATTCTGAAAGAGATGGGAATACCAGACCACCTGACCTGTCTTTTACGAAACCCGTATGCAGATCAAGAAGCAACAGTTAGAACTGGACATGGACAAACAGACTGGTTCCAAATAGGAAAAGGAGTACATTAAGGCTGTAAATTGTCACCCTGCTTATTTAACTTATTTGCAGAGTACATCATGAGAAATGCTGGGCTGGAAGAAGCACAAGCTGGAATCAAGATTGCCGGGAGAAATATCAATAACCTCAGATATGCAGATGACATCACCCTTATGGCAGAAAGTGAAGAAGAACTAAAGAGCCTCTTGATGAAATTGAAAGAGGAAAGTGAGAAAGTTGGCTTAAAGCTCAACATTCAGAAAACTAAGATCATGGCATCTGGTCCCACCACTTCATGTGAAATAGATGGGGAAACAGTGGAAACAGTGGCTGACTGTTTTGGGGGGCTCCAAAATTACTGCAGATGGTGATTGCAGCCATGAAATTTAAAAAGACGCTTACTCCTTGGAAGGAAAGTTATGACCAATCTGGATAGCATATTAAAAAGCAGAGACATTACTTTGTCAACAAAGGTCCATCTAGTCAAGGCTATGGTTTTTTCAGGAGTCATGTATGGATGTGAAAGTTGGACAGTGAAGAAAGCTGGGCACCGAACAATTGATGCTTTTGAACTGTAGTGTTGGAGAAGACTCTTGAGAGTCTCTTGGACTGCAAGGAGATCCAACCAGTCCATCCTAAAGGAGATCAGTCCTGGGTATTCATTGGAAGGACTGATGCTAAAGCTGATACTCCAATACTTTGGCCAACTGATGTGAAGAGCTGACTCATTTGAAAAGACCCTGATGCTGGGAAAGATTAAAGGCAGGAAGAGAAGGGGACGACAGAGGATGAGATGGTTGGATGGCATCACCGATTCAATGGACATGAGTTTGGGTAAACTTCAGGTGTTGGTGATGAACAGGGAGGGCTGGTGTGCTGCAGTTCATTGGGTTGCAACGAGTTGGACACAACTGAGCCACTGAACTGAACTGATATATGTGTGAGTGTGTGTGTATGCGTGTATATATATATATATATATATATAGTTCTTATATGCTCTGTAAGATTTGAACAGGCTCTTTCTTCCTCCATTAGCACATTCAGTACATTTAAGTTGTTAATTAAGTATCCGCAGCAGAGACCAGATGCACCCTTCCTTACTTTGTGTTGATTGATATCAGGCTTTGAAACCGCCCTGACACCTTGAATTATTTATTTCAGGAAGGGTTTGAGCAAAAGACCAGGAAATAGCACCAATGTCAAAGTCTTTTCCCCCAGAGGGCTTGTCTTTCCCATTCCAATATAGTAAAGAAAAGTCCCATTTCTCTCACCAGCACCTTTTAGGAGCCTTTGAAACAAGGCAGATAGAGGTGGAAAGGAGCTTGTAAACTCTGGGAATTCCTTCTCATGAAGGAAAAATAAAGAGTTGTATCAATGTTTAAATACTATTGCCTCAACCAACACAGACAACCAAGCAAAACTAAGTACACAAAAATTCAAATTGATGCCCTAGGGAGAAATAGCTCAAACTAACAGATGCTCAATCACTTTAATGATCTTTTAGAGTATTGGAATTTAACAGCAATTTATTGTCTTCAGTAATAACAAAAATGATGAGACTATAGGTCTAGTTATTAAAACAAAATTATCCCTACTACATTACCCACAATATGACAATTGTGAAGAATTCATCAAGATGAAACAAGAAATGTTTTCTAATAAATGTAGCTATTGTGTTGAATGAGATTACTGTGGACCTTGAGTTGTAGAATCACTGAATTAAGCAGCAGATAATGAAAAGTGATTATCTTAATTAAGCTCAAAAAAAAAAAAAAAAAATAGAAGTACATGCATTGATCTTCTCAAACACCCCTGAGATGTTCCAGTGTGGAAATCTCACACCCCCTATTATGTGAATTCTACTTTACCGTCTAGAAAGAGCAAGTACTTTGCTTAATTTCCTGTGTAATGTCAAATGATGCCTTTTCCCCTTTTAGCTGCCTTAATTTTGCAAACCAAAGACATAAACGAAAGCAAAATTCCCTAGTTATGATGCCATGGATTCTTAAGGAAAAAAAAATATAAAGGCACATCAATATTTTAAAATGATTTTTCACTTGATACATTTATTTGTACCAAATCTTAGCTGCAGCATACGGGATCTTTGATCTACTTTTTGGCATGCAGGATCTTCAGTTGCTGCATGTGGGATCTATTTCCCTGACCAGGGTTTGAACCTGAACCCCCTGCATTGAGAGCATGGAGTCTTTAGTCCCTGGACCACGAGTGAAGTACCAAGGGACATTGATCTTAACGGCAACAAATATGAGTTTGAGTTCTCTCATTCAAAATAAATACAATCTCCTCAAAGAGAGGCATTAGTCTGTGTGCTGGTTGGTGGCTCTGGCATCCTGGGGACAGAGCCCAGGTTATCCCTGGGGCTAGAGGGAATCAGGTGCCCTGGTTCTTCTGGAGTGTGGTCCAGGAAGGATGGTGCAGGTGTGCTGTCTTGCTTCCTATTTCATTCCCATCTGAGAAAGCACTGAGACCCTTTCTCAGAATCTTAACAGAATGAGCATATCAGAAAAATAAAATGCCTTTGGGTAAATCACTAAAGCAAATAAAGAGGCATGGTCATTAAACAGAAATGTTACATATTTCATTCTGGAACCTGAAATTTTTATGTGGTTGACACATGAAAACAGTATTAGAAACATTTTCTGTCACTGTCGCTCTCTCTTTTTGAGAAGATAATTAAAATATTCTAGGTCTTCTATGTGTCAGATACTGTGCTAAGTGCTTTGACATTTGATATGTTATCTAGCTTAATCTTCATAGTGTTTTCATACATTAGGTGTTTTACTTTAACTTTACAAAGTGAAAAAAACTGAACCTCAAAGAAGGGCAAAGGATACAAGGTTGATGATTTCTTGAGTTAGTTTGAATAGGGTGTGAGCTTATTATCACCAACATCTATAAAAAGAGTATCCCAAATATAAATAAAGACTTTTTTTTTTTTTTTTTTTTTTCATTTTCACAAGATCAAGACCAGTGAAAATTGTCCCTTCTAAGCAGCTGGCTGTCCAGTCCAGAACTGATGACAGTTCTTATGATTCAACTTCTTGGATCTTTCTCTATTCACCATGGTTAATGCCCCATTCCTTGGATTAGACTGAGTTTGAAGTCTAATTGTTCATTTGGGGTAATTCTTAGCAATAGACTTATGGCCATATTCCCTTGGGCAAATCACTCAACTTTGGAGTTTCTAATGGGCTATTTGAAGGAGTGGAGGTAGGATGGTATCCATATGAAGCAGTACAGAAACAGTCTGACAAAATTCTACAAAATGACAAGTGAACACTATGTCAGCAGCTAATACTGAGAGGACCCTCAGGAACAGGGTGAGCACTGTCACAGACCCTTAATCCTGGCCGCAGGCAGACTCCCTCAGCAGGTGGTCAAATGATCTTCAGGGTGTCAGTATTGCCAATCCTCTACTTGAAGTCCCCTGAAAGTGATCTTGGGGTGTTGCTCCATCCCGCTTCAGAGGTCAGAGTAAAGTGACCCCACTCAAGCATAATATCATCCATGGTCAACTTTATTCAGCCTCCTCTGTGGTATGAATGATTGGTCCCCCACATGTGCCAGCTCTTCTCTCATTCATCTCAATGCCCTATGCTGAAAGTCAAGAAAATGGAACACTCATTCTTCTTGTTTTATTCCTTTTATAATATTCTTTCTTATTCTTGGAGCAACATGGGTGTCTCTGACAATAGGAGAAAATACTTTGAGAGAAAGAAAACCTCAACAAATAATATCTCAAGATATAATAATCTCAATTATTATAGAATAACAGAATAGTAGAGTAAGCTGAAGTCAGACTTATTTATAACATTATATATACAGGCAAGAAAAAACAGTAGGGCCAAGTTCACTCAATCATAGTCACCACCCCCTTGCAGCCCACTTCTTGTTCTCTCTCCTGTGACTTTCCTAATTAGTGCCCTGCAAGGATGATACTCTGAAATGAGCCTCCTACAGTAGTAACAATTCTACCAATTGAATAATATCTATTCTCAAAACAACCCTTTCAATTATGTCCCACGTGCTAGCATACACATCAGCACCACTGCCCTTTATTAATTTTTAATATTTGACCAATGTTTTCCCATTTCTCACCATATCAAATGATAATAAGAAATCTGACTTACAAACCAAAATCTAATAAGATCTAAATTCCCATGCAAGAAATTGTCTCACATAATGAAAATAAGAGCATTCACATATGTAAAGAAATGCTGGACATAGGTCATAATTCATTAAGTGTTATTCTGTGATAGCTTCAGAGAATCACTCTTTTGTTTACAAAGCACCTTCCCATGAGCTATTTGGTTAAATGTAATGGCTCAATGGACTTCCCAGGTAGTGGCAGTGGTAAAGAGCCCGCCTGCCAATGCACAAAACTTGGGTTCAGTCCCGGGGTGGGGAAGATCCCCTGGAGGAGGGCATGGACAATCCATTCCAGTATTCTTGCCTGGAGAATCCCATGGACAGAGGAGCCTGGCAGGCTACAGATCACAGGGTTGCAAAAAGTCAGGACACTTATGCATGAAATAACTTAATATCTCATTCAAAAGAAGTATTCCAGTGAAAGGAAATGTTAGTGGTTCATAAGTGTTAAGGAAACCTGGCCTTCTCTCTTAAGCTGAATATTCAGAAAAACAAGCATATCTAGTCTTCCACCTAGTAAATGAGACATATGCCCAGTTTGGAGAAGGTGAACTGTAGGAGGCTTATCAAATGAGATAGACAATCCTTTAAATGCAATTATGTCTCTGAGCACCATTTTTAAACGGTCTTAGTATTCCCATTGTTTCTGTTACACAACCAAAACTGCACCTCAATCTTTTCAACAATTTTTCCTTTTAAATTTTCATTACTCAGTTCAGTTCAGTCGCTCAGTTGTGTCTGACTCTTTGCGACCCCATGAATCGCAGCACGCCAGGCCTCCCTATCCATCACCATCTCCCGGAATTCACTCAGACTCACGTCCATTGAGTCCGTCATGCCATCCAGCCATCTCATCCTCGGTCGTCCCCTTCCCCTCCTACCCCAAATCCCTCCCAGCATCAGAGTCTTCTCCAATGAGTCAACTCTTCGCATGAGGTGGCCAAAGTACTGGAGTTTCAGCTTTAGCATCATTCCTTCTAAAGAAATCCCAGGGCTGATCTCCTTCAGAATGGACTGGTTGGATTGCCTTGCAGTTCAAGGGACTCTCAAGAGTCTTCTCCAATACCACAGTTCAAAAGCATCAATTCTTCGGTGCTTAGCCTTCTTCACAGTCCAACTCTCACATCCATACCTGACCACAGGAAAAGCCATAGCCTTGACTAGACGGACCTTAGTCAGCAAAGTAATATCTCTGCTTTTGAATATGCTATCTAGGTTGGTCATAACTTTTCTTCCAAGGAGTAAGTGTCTTTTAATTTCATGGCTGCAGTCACCATCTGCAGTGATTTTGGAGCCCAAAAAAATAAAGTCTGACACTGTTTCTACTGTTTCTCCATCTATTTCCCATGAAGAGATGGGACCAGATGCCATGATCTTTGTTTTCTGAATGTTGAGCTTTAAGCCAAGTTTTTCACTCTCCTCTTTCACTTTCATCGAGAGGCTTTTTAGTTCCTTTTCACTTTCTGCCATAAGGGTGGTGTCATCTGCATATCTGAGGTTATTGATATTTCTCCCGGCAATCTTGATTCCAGCTTGTGTTTCTTCCAGTCCAGTATTTCTCATGATGTATTCTGCATATAAGTTAAATAAGCAGGGTGACAATATACAACATTGATGTACTCCTTTTCCTATTTGGAACCAGTCTGTTATTCCATGTCCAATTCTAACTGTTGCTTCCTGACCTGCATACAGATTTCTCAAGAGGCAGGTTAGGTTGTCTGGTATTCCCATCTCTTTCAGAATTTTCCACAGCTTATTGTGATCCACACAGTCAAAGGCTTTGGCATAGTCAATAAAGCAGAAATAGATGTTTTTCTGGAACTCTCTTGCTTTTTCCATGATCCAGTGGATGTTGGCAATTTGATCTCTGGTTCCTCTGCCTTTTCTAAAACCAGCTTGAACATCAGGGAGTTCATGGTTCACGTATTGCTGACGCCTGGCTTGAAGAATTTTGAGCATTACTTTACTAGCATGTGAGAGGAGTGCAACTGTGCGGTAGTTTGAGCATTCTTTGGCCTTGCCTTTCTTTAGAATTGGAATGAAAACTGACCTTTTCCAGTCCTGTGGCCACTACTGAGTTTTCCAAATTTGCTGGCATATCGAATGCAGCACTTTCAGAGCATTCTGTTTCAGGATTTGAAATAGCTCAACTAGAATTCCATCACCTCCACTAGCTTTGTTCGTAGTGATGCTTTCTAAGGTCCACTTGACTTCACATTCCAGGATGTCTGACTCTAGATTAGTGATAACATCATCATGATTATCTGGGTCATGAAGATATTTTTTGTACAGTTCTTCTGTGTATTCTTGCCACCTCTTCTTAGTATCTTCTGCTACTGTTAGGTCCATACAATTTCTGTCCTTTATCGACCCCATCTTTGCATGAAATGTTCCCTTGGTATCTCTAATTTTCTTGAAGAGATCTCTAGTCTTTCCCATTCTGTTGTTTTCCTTTATTTCTTTGCATTGATCGCTGAAGAAGGCTTTCTTATCTCTTCTTGCTATTCTTTGGAATTCTGCATTCAGATGCTTATATCTTTCCTTTTCTCCTTTGCTTTTCACTTCTCTTGTTTTCACAGCTATTTGTAAGGCCTCCCCAGACAGCCATTTTGCTTTTTTGCATTTCTTTTCCATGGGGTTGGTCTTGATCCCTGTCTCCAGTACAATGTCATGAACCTCATTCCACAGTTCATCAGGCACTCTATCCATCAGATCTAGGCCCTTAAAACTATTTCTCACTTCCACTGTATAATCATAAGGGATTTGATTTAGGTCATACCTGAATGGTCTAGTGGTTTTCCCTACTTTCTTCAATTTAAGTCTGAATTTGGTAATAAGGAGTTCATGATTACTATAGCTGCCAGAATCAATCTATTCCTGCAACTGACAGCCTGCGACATTATCTGTCCCTTATCACTTGCCAGCAAGGGCAGTGATATCCATGGCTCTTGTGATAGTCAAGTGATAATCAAGTGAAAGCCAGAGGTCATTTAGGCAGCTAAATCCCCTTTAGGAGGTTTCCATAAAGTAAGACTTGTGAAGACTTCCTTGGTGTCATAAAATCTAGAACTATTTAAGTAAATAAAATCAAAGCCAAAAAAAAAAAAAAAAATGAAAAGAATGAGTTTTTTTTGCCACCAATATGTGGTTTTAACATAGCATTAAGGTTCCGGTCAAATTAATGATTTATGGAATAACAATTTACATAAAAATTGTTATGTAATTGATACCCTATGACTTGTTAGAGTATAAAACACCTTTATCATTTTCCTTTTGTCATGTATGCACCATCTTCAGAATCAACGAAGAAAATAGCATCACCAATGATGTAGAATATAATACCTCTCTAAATATCCACTCTCTGGTGATTCAGACGGTAAAGCATCTGCCTGCAATGTGGGAGACCCGGGTTTGATTCCAAGGTTGGGAAGCTCCCCTGGAGAAGGAAGTGGCAATCCACTCCAGCACTCTTGCCTGGAAAACCCCATGGATGGAGGAGCCTGATAGGCCACAGTCCATGGGGTCGCAAAGAGTCGGACACGACTGAGCGACTTCACTCACTTTATAAATATTTTACTGAGTACTGGAAGCCCAGTGACACGAGAGGGATGAGTAAGGCTCAGTAGATAGCACCACAGACAGCTCTTTGCTAAAACAAACAAACAAAAAACAAAACAAAACAAAAAACTGGTGATAGGAATGGTGAGTTTGATGATGAAGATATATAGTAGTAAAATAATAATAAAGGATAATAGGTCCTTGTCTCTGAACCACGACCAGCACTTCCTTCAAAACTCAGCTCAGATGATATCCCTAAATCAGCCAAGTTAGCTTAGTTCTAACTGTTCATTGCTTCATTATTCACCTATTCTACTTTTATCCCACTATTTGTACCAGCTATTTCACATTATGATTTTCCAAAATTATTGCAGTTCTGCATATGTTGATTTCCTATCTCCTAGAAAACAAAAGCTGTGACCAGTATTTTTTAATCCTGCCAAATAAGCCTGTTCATGTCTCTATATATTATAGGTGCTGCCTAGTTTAAGTTTGCAAATGTACACACACTGAGCACCTACTCAATGTGAATAACAATAATCTGTGGAAAATGCAAGGATGAAGAATATATAGTCTTACCTGTCACTTATGAAACAACATGGATTAGGTAAGAGACTTGTGAACAATTAACAGGTGGGATGCATGAATGCTTACTCAGAGGTTTGCTATAATAATTACAGGAGACACTGCTTTTACACTTAAAAGACAAGGGAAAACTCAATGAATAAGGTAGTGTCTCCAGAGAATAAACATGAGAAAAATTTATTCCAAACTGAGACTACCTAAATGCATGGGAGCAAGGGTGAGATTTAGGCTAAAAAAATCATGAAATGTAATATGGCTATGTCATAGGAGTGACAGAAAATATGAGAAAATGTGGGATTTTAGTGGAAATCTTCATGGAATATGTTGGAAATCACACTAAATTGTTAGATTTTATTTTGTAGGACTATATTGCTAAAACTCATTGGAAAAGACTCTGATGCTGGGAGAGATTGGGGGCAGGAGGAGAAGGGGATGACACAGGATGAGGTGGCTGTATAGTATCACCAACTCAATGTACATGGGTTTGGGTAGACTCCAGGAGTTGGTGATGGACAGGGAGGCCTGGCATGCTGTGATTCATGGGGTCACAAAGAGTCGGACACAACTGAGCGACTGAACTGAACTGAACTGATTGCTAAAACTGTTATCCAACGGATCAAAGACCCATGATATTTTCTATTATTAAACAGTTATGCGGTCAGAAATTTGGGAGAAATATGCATACTATGCTCCCTTCTTGAATATTCTTTTTGTATGTTAGTGTCTAAAATTTCTGAGAAGTTTGATGGCAAATATATCTCTCTAAGTATTCTTAACTCACATTTTCTCAAGCTATAGATTTTTTTTTTTATTTTTGTTTCCCATGACATTTAATAATACCTTGTGGATCTGATTTTCAGAAGAATCAGGTCTGTGCAATGTAAGGAGGACCAATTATTTTCCTGAATGGAAGTGAGTATAGGGATCTGATGAATGCTGAATGAATACTCATAGACTGCCCATTTTATGAAAGGAAATTCAGGTAATATACTGCTGTTAGTGACTTTGCTGAAAACAAACCACTAATGGATCCGTCCTGCAAAGGGTGGTGGTGAGAGTGTGGGTAGGTTAAGTCTATATGATTCTCTTTTTAAAAATCATGATAAAATATACATAACATGAAGTTTGCCAGTTTAACCATTTTAAGATACCGTTTAGTGGTACAAGGTGCATTGCATTGTGGTGCAGCTATCACCACCAGCTAGCTGCAGAACCATTCCCTCATTCCAATCTGAAACTCTGTACTAACTAAACAGTAATCTCCATTAATCCCTCACCCATTCCAGCCATCTTCATGAATCTGACTATTCTAAGACTCTCATGTAAGTGGAATCACACAGTATTTGTCCTTTTATGTCTGACATTTCACTTCATGTAATGTTTCAAGATGATTCATTTTGAAAAGAGGTGGCCACAAGTCCAGGAAAACAAAACAAAACAAAGAACTGCACACTACAGCAGACCCTAGTAAAAATTACTAGCAAAAAAAGAATTACTAACAAATTGAAATGTAAAGCACCAGCAGATATAAAGGCATGAAAACTTCCCTTGAGAGGACAATCCTCTCTAATATGAAGGGCAGGAATGGAAAGTGTGTGCTCTCCTGTTAGGTACAATAGTTCCTTGGGAGATTGGGTCATACCCTGTTATTTTCTGGAGGTCACAATTCAGGCCTTCAAAAGGCTCTGCTTATGTTTAAATATCTAAAGTATGTCAAACATCATAGAAGTTGTTGAAGGTACTAAACAAAGTCTGCCATGAGAGGGACAGACTGAAGATCAGGCTTTTATTTGTCCCGTATGATTACTTTCAATTCATAAAGAGTAGAATAGAGTCTGATGAGCCTCAGATATCAAAGGGAGACGTGACTGTTTGGCTGCTTCATAAGAAATGATAACAGAAAAATTAAGTGTGCTTGTGGTAAGGAAGAAAAACTGAGGAAAAGATAAGTTATTAAGGCTTATCTTTTGTTTATCTTTCCCTTGTCTCATAAAATCATACTGTCCCAAGTCCAAATCACAGCACACCTAGACAACTGTGAGATTTGTCCAAAAACCTCTCTTCTCCATCCTAACCCCTTACTCCCACACCCGGTTCTTCCTTCTAAACCTCTGTACCCAGCCGTCAAACACCCGTGCATCTAGAGCATGGACATGGCAGTTTCCTTCTTTGCTGCAAAATCTCTAATCCTCAAGTGGGTCTCTGTTGTCTAACAGTTAAATTCAGCATTCACAGCCCTTAACAATTCAGCCTTTCTTGAGGCCTCTTGAGAAATCTGTATGCAGGTCAGGAAGCAACAGTTAGAACTAGACATGGACAACAGACTGGTTACAAATAGGAAAAGGAATGCGTCCAGGCTGTATATTGTCACCCTGCTTATTTAACTTATATGCAGAGTACATCATGAGAAACGCTGGGCTGGAAGAAACAGAAACTGGAATCAAGTTGCCGGGAGAAATATCAATAACTTCAGATATGCAGATGACACCACCCTTATGGCAGAAAGTGAAGAGGAATTAAAAACCCTCTTGATGAAAGTAAAAGTGGAAAGTGAAAAAGTTTGCTTAAAGCTCAACCTTCAGAAAACGAAGATCATGGCATCCGGTCCCACCTCTTCATGGGAAATAAATGGGGAAACAGTGGAAACAGTGTCAGACTTTACTTTTTTGGGCTCCAAAATCCTGCAGATGGTGACTGCAGCCATGAAGTTAAAAGACACTTACTCCTTGGAAGGAAAGACTAACCTAGATAGCATATTCAAAGACAGAGACATTACTTTGCCCACAAATGTCCGTCTAGTCATGGCTATGGTTTTTCCAGTGTTCATTTATGGATGTGAGAGTTGGACTGTGAAGAAGGCTGAGCACCGAAGAATTGATGCTTTTGAACTGTGGTGTTGGAGAAGACTCTTGAGAGTCCCTTGAACTTCAAGGAGATCCAACCAGTCCATTCTAAAGGAGATCAGCCCTGGGATTTCTTTGGAAGGAATGATGCTAAAGCTGAAACTCCAGTACTTTGGCCACCTCATGCGAAGTGTTGACTCATTGGAGAAGACTCTGATGCTGGGAGGGATTGGGGGCAGGAGGAGAAGGGGACGACAGAGGACGAGATGGCTGGATGGCATCACTGACTCGATGACGTGAGTCTGAGTGAACTCCAGGAGATGGTGATGGACAGGGAGGCCTGGCGTGCTGTGATTCATGGGGTCGCAAAGAGTCAGACACGACTGAGCAACTGAACTGAACTGAGACCAGGTCAGACATCTGTAAATCAGCAGTTCTTCTTTCCTTACAGAAGAACACCCTCTCAATGTGTATCATAAACTGCTGTTTGATGTGGGCACTTCTACCTTAGCCTTTGGGAGGAAAGCAGAGATAAGAAGGCTCTGGGGTCTGCCTTTATGGTGAGGCTCACACCCTGTTTCCTTCTTTGTGTCCAGAGCTGCCTGTTGAATTTCTCTGTGCCTTAGTGTCCTCACCAGAAAAACAAGAACATAAGAATGCCATGGGTCATGCAGATCAGGCCCTCAGTGCAGCGCTGGACCATGAGCAGTGACAAGCCAATGCTGACTCTGACTTAGCACACAGAGCACCATGTGGATCACTCCACAACATCTTCTATATGCAAGAATCAGTGGGAATTATGTAGCAATATGCCAAATGAAAGATTCTTGAGTTGAACACAGGCTATCCTGTGAAAATTGAAGATTCCAAAACCATTCAGTTCAGTTCAGTTCAGTCACTCAGTCATGTGTGACTCTGCAACACCATGAATCACAGCACGCCAGGACTCCCTGTCCATCACCAACTCCCAGAGTTCACTCAAAACCATGTGCTTCGAGTCAGTGATCCCATCCAGCCATCTCATCCTCTATCATCCCCTTCTCCTCCTGTCCCCAATGCCTCCCAGCATCAGAGTTTTTTCCAATGAGTCTATTCTTCACATGAGGTGGCCAAAGTATTGGAGTTTCAGCTTTAACATCCATCCTTCCAAAGAAATCCCAGGGCTGATCTCCTTTAGAATGGACTGGTTGGATCTCCTTGAAGTCCAAGGGACTCTCAAGAGGCTTCTCCAACACCACAGTTCAAAAGCATCAATTCTTCGGTGCTCAGCTTTTTTCACAGTACAACTCTCACATCCATACATGAACACTGGAAAAACCATAGCCTTGACTAGACGGACATTTGTTGGCGAAGTAATGTCTCTGTCTTTGAATATGCTATCTAGGTTAGTCTTTCCTTCCAAGGAGTAAGTGTCTTTTAATTTCATGGCTGCAGTCACCATCTGCAGTGATTTTGGAGCCCCAAAAATAAAGTCTGACACTGTTTCCACTGTTTCCCCATCTATTTCCCATGAAGTGATGGGGCCAGATGCCATGATCTTCGTTTTCTGCATGTTGAGCTTTAAACCAACTTTTTCACTCTCCCCTTTCACTTTCATCAAGAGGGTTTTTAATTCCTCTTCACTTTCTGCCATAAGGGTGGTGTCATCTGCATATCTAAGGTTATTGATATTTCTTCTGGCAATCTTGATTCCAGCTTGTGCTTCTTCCAGCCCAGCGTTTCTCATGATGTACTCTGCATATAAGTTAAAAAATCAGGGTGACAATATACTGCCTTTATATTCTCTTTTTTTCCTATTTGGAACCAGTCTGTTGTTCTATGTCCAGGTCTAATTGTTGCTTCCTGACCTGCATATAGGTTTCTCAAGAGGCAGTTCAGGTGGTCTGGTATTCCCATCTCTTTCAGAATTTTCCACAGTTTATTGTAGTCCACACACTCAAAGGCTTTGGCATAGTCAATAAAGCAGAAATAGATGTGTTTGTTTTTTTTTTTTTTTTTTTTTTTTGTTTGTTTCTGGAACTGTCTTCTTTTATCCATGATCCAGTGGATGTTGGCAATTTGATCTCTGGTTCCTCTGCTTTTTCTAAAATCAGCTTGAACATTACTTAATGGTTTTCATGGGAAATAGATGGGGAAACAGTGGAAACAGTGTCAGACTTTATTTTTTGGGGCTCCAAAATCCTGCAGATGGTGACTGCAGCCATGAAATTAAAAGACGCTTACTCTTTGGAAGGAAAGACTAACCTAGATAGCATATTCAAAAGCAGAGACATTACTTTGCCAACAAATGTCCGTCTAGTCAAGGCTATGGTTTTTCCAGTGTTCATCTATGGATGTGAGAGTTGGACTGTGAAGAAGGCTGAGCACCGAAGAATTATTGCTTTTGAACTGTGGTGTTGGAGAAGCCTCTTGAGAGTCCCTTGGACTTCAAGGAGATCCAACCAGTCCACTCTGAAGAAGATGAGCCCTGGGATTTCTCTGGAAGAAATGATGCTAAAGCTGAAACTCCAATATTTTGGCCACCTGATGCAGAGGGTTGACTCATTGGAAAAGACTGATGCTGGGAGGGATTGGGGGCAGAAAGGGAAGGGGACAATGGAGGATGCAATGGCTGGATGGCATCACCGACTCATTGGGTATGAGCTTGAGTGAACTCCGGGAGTTAGTGATGGACAGGGATGCCTGGTGTGCTGCAATTCATGGGGTCATAAAGAGTTAGACACGACTTAGTGACTTAACTGAACTTAATCATGTTTATGGGGCTTCCAAAGTGGTTCAGTGGTAAAGAATCTGCCTGAAAATGCAGGAGATGCAGGAGCTGTGGGTTCAATCCCTGGGTCAAGATGATCTCCTGGAGAAAGAAATGGCAAGAAATGGCAGCTGATTCCAATATTCTTGCTGGAATAATCCTAAGGACAGAGGAGCCTGACAAGCTATAGCCCATGGGGTTGCAAAGAGCTGGATACAGCTGAACACATGAATGAAAGTCATGTTTATGATCTGTGAGAGGATACAAAATTCTAACCCACTCACTTTTTTCTTCTATTAACAAAATTGAGTCAAACAGAAGAAGAAAGAGAGGTATTGGTGGGAAAGAAAAGTTAGCCACTTAGGGATGTCTTTTCTTTTTATTTGCATTCTTATGCAAACCCCACACAGTGCCTCTGCAAATTCTTGCATCAGAGAATTATAAACTACACACCTCCTGTGATCAATTACTGTGCTTCATTACCACAGATGGAGACTGATTTTTCCCTGGGAACACAAGGTCCCTCTTAAACTATTCCAGTGAAAGTGGACAGACTTCCGAGCCACTGAACAACAGAAAGACACCAAACACATATTTTATTACCCAAGTTTTGCAAGCAATCACTTTCCCAAACTCATCTCTGGCTTCTGTGATTGTTATTGTTTTGTTCAGGATTGTTAATCTTTTTTATGAATTTAGGTCCATCTTTTCAGTCATGGTTGTTCTGTCCCTTGATCTCCAGAAACCTCTCACTTGCCTGGACTTTTTTGGACACATTTCCTACCCAGCCCTTGCATTTTATTTTTGGACCTTCATTAATATAATTGGCATTACTTTATGGACAGAGGAATAGAGAAAAGTGATTTCTATAAACAAAAGAAGAGTAGAACAAAATCGCAAAGGATGCTCTCTGTGTCTCCACAGCACCCCCCATTCTTTGTCTGTAATCACCCTGTGTCTACAGCACTCTGTGTCTATAAACACTCTCCAAAGGACCCACAGAAATCCAGCTGTTACAGTCAAAAGAGACCGTATTCTCCTTTAACTCAAGTTCATTTATTTTGAGTTCTTATCCTAACAAAATGACACTTTCATGGTAATTTACCTGCCTGAATTGAATGTGCCTTCACTTATGGCACAAAATCAATGTCTCACAAGGTCTTTGTCTCATTTTTCACTTTAGCAAAATAGGAGGTTGTATTTAGTGGCTTCCAGGAGCTATCATAAAACACATGCAATCAATCAAGATGCTGCATCTTGGAGGAGAAATGTGGGGGACTTTCACTCAGTGTGTGGCCCAGGGTTCTTTGTTTTTTAATTTATTTACCTTTTATTGAAGGATAATTGCTTTCCAAAGTTTTGCTCTTTTCTCTCATACCTCAACATGAATTAGCCATAGGTATGCATATATCTTCTCCATTTTGAAAGTCCCTCCCATTTCCCTCCCCATCTCACCCCTCTAGGTTGATACAGACCCTGTCTGAGTTTTCTGAACCATACAGCAAATTCCCGATGGCTATCTATTTTACATATGGTAATGTAAGTTTCCATATAGCTCTTTCCATACACCTCATTCTCTCCTCCCCTCTCCCCATGTCCATAAGTCTATTCTCTATATCTCTTACTCCACTGTTGCCCTGTAAATAAATTCTTCAGTACCATTTTTCTAGATTCCATATACATGCATTAGAATATGATATTTATCGTTCTTTTTCTAGGTTCATCCACCGCATTATAATTGACTCAAATGTGTTCCTTTAAATGGCAGAGTAATATTCCATTGTGAATATGTATCACAACTTCTTTATTCACTCATCTGTCAGTGGACATCTAGGTTGCTTCTATGGTCTAGCTATTGTAAATAGTGCTGTAATGAGCAAAGAAATAGATGAAAACAATAGAATGGGAGAGTCTAGAAGTCTCTTCAAGAAAATAAGAGATACCAAGGGAATATTTCATGCAAAGACAGGCTCAATAAAGGACAGAAATGGTAGGGACCTGACAGAAGCAGAAGATATTAAGAAGAGGTGGCAAGAATACACAGAAGAACTGTGCAAAAATGATCTTCACAGCCCAGAAAATCACAGTGATATGATCACTCATCTAGAGCCAGATATCCTGGAATGTGAATTCAAGTGGGCCTTGGGAAGCATCACTACAAACGAAGCTAGTGGAGGTGATGGAATTCCAGTTGAGCTGTTTCAAATCCTGAAAGATGATGCTGTGAAACTGCTGCACTCAATATGCCAGCAAATTTGGAAAACTCAGCAGTGGCCACAAGACTGGAAAAGGTCAGTTTTTGTTCCAATAACGAAGAAAAGCAATGCCAAAGAATGCTCAAACTACTGCACATTTGCATTCATCTCACACGCTAGTAAAGTAATGCTCAAAATTCTCCAGGCCAGGCTTCAGCAGTACGTGAACCATGAACTTCCAGATGTTTAAGCTGGTTTTAGAAAAGGCAAAGGAACCAGAGATCAAATTGCCAACATCTGCTGGATCATGGAGAAAGCAAGAAAGTTCCAGAAAAACATCCATTTCTGCTTTATTGACTAGGACAAAGCATTCCACAATAAAGTGTGGAAAATTCTGAAAGAGATGGGAATACCAGACCACCTGGCCTGCCTCTTGAGAAACCTGTATGCACATGAGGAAGCAACAGTTAGAAGTGGACATGGGACAACAGATTAGTTCCAAATAGGAAAAGGAGTACATCGAGGCTGTATATTGTCACCCTGCTTATTTACCTTATATGCAGATTACATCATGAAAAATGCAGGGCTGGAAGAAACACAAGCTGCAATCAAGAATTCCAGGAGAAATATCAATAAGCTCAGATATACAGATGACACCATCCTTATGGCAGAAAGTGAAGAACTAAAGAGCCTCTTGATTAAAGTGAAAGAGGAGAGTGAAAAAGTTGGCTTAAAGCTCAACATGCAGAAAACGATCATGGCATCTGGTCCCATCACTTCATGGGAAATAGATGGGGAAAGAGTGGCTGACTTTATTTTTCGGGTTGCAAAATAACTGCAGAAGGTGACTGCAGCCATGAAATTAAAATACACTTACTCTTGGAAAGGAAAGTTATGACCAACCTAGACAGCATATTAAAAAGCAGAGACATTACTTTGCCAACAAAGGTCAAGGCTATGATTTTTCCAGTAGTCGTATATGGCTGTGACAGTTGGACTATAAAGAAAGCTGAGTGCTGAAGAATTGATGCTTTTGAACTATGGTGTTGCAGAAGACTCTTGAGAGTCCCTTGGACTGCAAGGAGATCCAACCAATCCATCCTAAAGAGATCAGTTCTGGGTGTTCATTGGAAGGACTGATGTTAAAGCTGAAACTCCAATACTTTGGTCACCTGATGTGAAGAGCTGACTCATTTGAAAATACCCTGATGCTGGGAAAGATTGAGGACAGGAGGAAAAGAGGATGACAGAGGATGAGACAGTTGCATGGCATCACCTACTCAATGGCTTTGAGTTTGGGGAGACTTCTGGACTTGGTGATGGACAAGGAGGCCTGGCATGTTGCAGTTCATGGTGTTACAAAAAGTCGGACACTTCTGAGCAACTGAACTGAACTAAATTGAGCTGAATAATGGGGTACATGGGTCTCTTTCAATTTTGGTTTCCTCAAGATATATGCCTAGTAGTGGGATTGCTGAGTCATATGTTGGCTATTTATTCCTAGTTTCTTAAGGAATCTCCATACCATCTTCCATAGTGGCTGTATCAATTTACATTCCAACCATCTGTGCAAGAGTGTTCCCTTTTATCCACACCCTCTCCAGCATTTATTCTTTGTACTTTTTGATGAGGATAATTCTGACCAGTGTGAGGTGATATCTCATTGTAGTTTTGATATGTATTTCTCTAATAATGAGGGATGTTGAGCATCTTTTCATATGTTCATTAGCCATCTGTATGTCTTTTTGGAGACGTGTCTGTTTAGGTCATTTTCCCACTTTTTGATTAGGTTCTTTGTTTTTCTAATTTTGAGTTCTTTGAGTAATGTGTGTATTTTGGAACTTAATCCTTTGTCAGTTGTTTCATTTGTGATTATTTTCTCCCGTTCTGAATGTTGACTTTTCAACTTGATTATAGTTTCCTTTGCTGTGCAAAAGTTTTTAAGTTTCATCAGGTCACACTTGTTTACTTTTGTTTTTATTTTCATTACTCCAGGAGATGGGTCAGGGTGGATTTTGCTTTGATTTGTCATCGAGTGTTTTGCCTATGTTTTCCTCTAAGAGTTTTATAGTTTCTGGTCTTACATGTAGATGTTTAATCCATTTTGAGTTTATCTTTGTGTATGGTGTTAGGAAGTGTTCTAATTTTATCCTTTTACATGTAACAGTCCAGTTTTCCCAGCACCATTTACTGAAAAGGCTGTCTTTGCCCCATGATATATTTTAGCCTCCTTTGTCAAAACGAAGGCACCCATAAGTGCATGGGTTTATTTCTGGGCTTTCTACCTTGTTTCATTGGTCTATATTTCTGTTTTTGTGCCAGTACCATAGTGTCTTGATGACTGTAGCTTTGTAGTATAATCTAAAGTCAGGAATATTTATTCCTCCAGCTCCAATCTTCTTTCTCAAGACTGCTTTGGCTAATCAGGTGTGTTTCCATATGAACTGTGAAGAGTTTTGTTGAAGTTCTGTGAAAAACGCCATTGATAATTTGATAGCGATCACATTGAATCTGAAGATTGCATTTGGTTGTATACTTATTTTCACAATATTGACTCTTCCTACTCAGGAATATGGAATATCTCTCCATCTGTTTATGTCATCTTTGATTTCTTTCATTAGTGTCTTATTATTTTCTGTGTACAGTTCTTTTGTCTCCTTAGAAAATTTAATCCTGGATATTTAATTATTTTTGTTGCAATGGTGAATGGGATTGGTTCCTTAATTTCTCTTTCTGATATTTCATTGTTAGTATAGAGAACTGCAAGTAATTTCTGTGTATTGATTTTGTATCCTGCAACTTTACTAAATTTACTGAATAGCTTTAGTAATTTTCTGATACTATCTTTAGGGTTTTCTATGTACAGTATCATGTCATATGCAAACAGTGAGAGCTTTAATTCTTCTTTTCTGATATGAATTTCTTCTATTTCTTTTTCTTCTCTGATTGCTGTGGCTAGGACTTTCATAAATATGCTGAGTAATAGTGGTGAAGGTGGACAATCTTATCTTCTTCATGATCTTCGGGGTATTGCTTTCTGTTTTTCAACATTGAGAATAATGTTTGCTGTAGGCTTACCATATATGGTCTTTACTATGTTGAGGGAAGTTCCTTCTATGCCAATTTTTAAAAAAGTTTTAATCATAAATGGGTGCTGAATTTTGTCAAAGGCTTTTTCTGCATCTATTGAGATGATCATATGATTTTTATCTTTAAATTTGCTAATATGGTGAATCACATTGATTAATTTTTCTATATTGAAGAATCCTTGCATCCCTGGAGTAAACCCAACTTGATCATGGTGTATGAGGTTTTTGATGTGCTGCTGAATTTTGTTTGCTAAAATTTCGTTGAGGATTTTGCATCTATGTTCATCAATGACATTGGCCTGTAGTATTGTTTTTTTAATGTTGTCTTTCTCTGGTTTTGCTATCAGGGAGATGATGGCCTCATAGAATGAGTTTGGAAGTGTTCCTTCCTCTACAATTTTTTGAAAGAGTTTTAGAAGGATAGGCATTAGCTCTTTTTTAAATGTTTGATAGAATTCCCCTGTGAAGCCATCTAGTCCGGCTTTTGTTTTTTGAGAGATTTTTGATCACAGCTTCAATTTCAGTGCTTTTAATTGGATTGTTCATAATTTATATTTCTTCGTGGTTCAGCCCTGGAAGATTGAACTTTTCTAAGAATCAATCCATTTCTTCCATTTTTTTTTTTTTTTTTTTTTGCCATATAGTTGTTCATAATAGTCTTCCATAATCCTTTGTATTTCCACATTGTCTATTGTAACCTGTCTTCTTTCATTTCTAGTTTTGTTGGTTTGATTCTTCTCTCTTTTGTTCTTGATGAATCTGTCTAAAGGTTTGTCAATTCTGTTATCTTCTCAAAGAACCAGGTTTTACTGTTATTCATCTTTACTATTTTTTTTTTCATTTCTTTTTCATTTATTTCTGCTCAGATCTTTATCGTTGCTTTCCTTCTACTAACTTTGGGGGATTTTGCTCTCCCTTTTCCAGTTCCTTTATATATAGATAGGTTGTCTGTTCAATGCTTTTCTTGTTTCTTGGGGTAGGATTGTATTGCTATAAACTTCCCTCTTAGAACTGCTTTTGCTACATCACATAGGTTTTGAGTTGTCGTGTTTTTATCGTCACTTATTCCAGGATTTTTTTTTTTTTTCTTCAGTAACCTGTTGGTTATTTAGAAACTTGTTTTTTTATCTCCATGTGTTTGTGTTTGTTACAGTTTTTTTCTTGTAATTTATATCTAGTCTGATAGCATTGTGGTCAGAGAAGATGCTTGATACAATTTAAATTTTCTTAAATTTACCAAGGTTTGATTTGTGGCCCAAGATGTGGTCTATCCTGGAGAATGTTCCATGTGCACTTAGAAGGTGTATTCTTCTGCATTTGAATGAAATGTCTTGAAGATATCATGAGATCTAACTAATGTTTCATTTAAGACCTGTTTCTTTATTAATTTTCTGTTTTGAAGATCTGTCAATTGGTGTGAGTGTTGTGTTAAAGTCTCCTACTATTATTGTGTTACTGTCAATTTCTCCTTTTATGTTGGTTAGTGTTTGTCTTATGTATCGAGGTTCCCCTATGTTGGGTGCATAGATATTTATAATTGGTATGCCTTTCTCTTGGATTGTTCTCTTGATCATTATGTATTGTCTTTCCTTTTCTTTTGTAATCTTCTTTATTTTATGGTCTATATTATCTGATAAAAGTGTTGCTACTCCAGCTTTCTTTTGCTTCTATTTTGCATGGAATATGTTTTTCCATCTTTTCACTTTCAGTCTATATGTGTCTTGAGATCTGAAGCGGGTTTCCTGTAGACAGCGTATATATGGGTCTTGTTTTTTTATCCACACAGCCAGTCTGTGTCTTTTGGTTGGAGCATTTAGTCCATTTACATTTAAACTAATTATTGATATATGTGTTCCTATTGCAATTGTTTTAATTGTTTAGGATTGATTTTGTAGATTTTTTTTCCTTCTCTTTTATTTCTTTTTTAATATAAATTTATTCATTTTAATTGAAGGCTAATTACTTTAAAATATTGTATTGGTTTTGCCATATAACAACATGAATCTGCCATGGGTATACACGTGTTCCCCATCCTGAACCTACCTCCCACCTCCCTCCATATAACATCTCTCTGGGTCATCCCAGTGCACCAGCCCCAAGCATCCTGTATCATGCATCAAAAGTGGATTCGTTTCATATATGATACTATACATTTTTCAATGTTATTCTCCCAAATCATCCCACTCTCTCCCTCTCCCACAGAGTCCAAAAGACTGTTCTCTACATCTGTGTCTCTTTTGTTGTCTCACAGGGTTATCATTACCATCTTTCTGAATTCCATTTATATGCATTCAGTTCAGTTTAGTTGCTCAGTCGTGTCCAACTCTTTGTGACCCCATGAATCACAGCACGCCAGGCCTCCCTGTCTATCACCAACATCCAGAGATCACTCAGACTCACGTCCATCGAGTCAGTGATGCCATTCAGCTATCTCATCCTCGGTCGTCCCCTTCTCCTCCTACCCCCAATCCCGCCAAGCATCAGAGTCTTTTCCAATGAGTCAACTCTTCGCATGAGGTGGCCAAAGTATTGGAGCTTCAGCTTTAGCATCATTCTTTACGAAGAACACCCAGGACTGATTTCCTTCAGAATGGACTGGTTGTATCTCCTTGCAGTCCAAGAGACTTTCAAGAGTCTTCTCCAACACCGCAGTTCAAAAGCATCAATTCTTTGGCACTCAGCCTTCTTCACAGTCCAACCCTCACATCCACACATGACCACAGGAAAAACAATAGCCTTGACTAGACAGACCTTAGTCAGCAAAGTAATGTCACTGCTTTTGAATATGCTGTCTAGGTTGGTCATAACTTTTATTCCAAGGAGTAAGCGTCTTTTAATTTCATGGCTGCAATCACCATCTGCAGTGATTTTGGAGCCCCCAAAAATGAAGTCTGACACTGTTTCCCCATCTATTTCCCATGAAGAGATGGGACCAGATGCCATGATCTTGGTTTTCTGCATGTTGAGCTTTAAGCCAACTTTTTCACTCTCCACTTTCACTTTCATCAAGAGGCTTTTTAGTTCCTCTTTACTTTCTGCCATAAGGGTGGTGTCATCTGCATATCTGAGGTTATTGATATTTCTCCCAGCAATTTTGATTCCAGCTTGTGTTTCTTCCAGTCCAGCATTTCTCATGATGTACTCTGCATATAAGTTAAATAAGCAGGGTGACGATATACAGCCTTGACGTACTCCTTTTTCTATTTGGAACCTGTCTGTTGTTCCATGTCCAGTTCTAACTGTTGCTTCCTGACCTGCATACAGACTTCTCAGGAGGCAGGTCAGGTGGTCTGGTATTCCCATTTCTTTCAGAATTTTCCACAGTTTATTTTGATCCACACAGTCAAAGGCTTTGGCATAGTCAGTAAAGCAGAAATAGATGTTTTTTCTGGAAAACACCAACACAGTATACTAATGCATACTACATATGTTTAAGAGCTGATCTTTCAGCAGAAACTCTGCATGCCAGAGGGAATGGCAGACTATAAAGTACTGAAAGGGAAAAGTTATCAACCAAGATTACTGTACCTCACAAGTATCTCATTCAAAATTGATGGAGAAATAAAAAGCTTTTAAGACAGGTGAAAGTTAAGAGAACTCAGTACCACCAAACCAGCTTTAACAAATGTTAATGGGACTTATATAATCAATAAATGAAAGATCCATGAATCCATATATGTGTTAGTATACTGTATTGGTGTTTTTCTTTCTTGCTTACTTCACTCTGTATAATAGCCTCCAGTTTCATCTGCCTCATTAGAACTGATTCAAATGTATTCTTTTAAATGGCTGAGTAATACTCCATTGTGTATATGTACCACAGCTTTCTTATCCATTCATCTGCTGATGGACATCTAGGTTGCTTCCATGTCCTGGCTATTGTAAACAGTGCTGCGATGAACATTGGGGTACATGTGTCTCTTTCAATTCTGGTTTCCTCAGTGTGTATGCCCAGCAGTTGGGTTTTTGGGTCATAAGGCAGTTCTATTTCTTGTTTTTTAAGGAATCACCACACAAAGAAATAAAAGGAATCCAAATTGGAAAAGAAGAAGTAAAACTCTCACTGTTTTCAGATGACATGATCCTCTACATAGAAAACCCTAAAAACTCCACCAGAAAATTACTAGAACTAATCAGTGAATATAGTAAAGTTGCAGGATATAAAACCAACACACAGAAATCCCTTTCATTCCTATACACTTCCTAATCCCTTCATATTTTTTAAATAGCAAAATTTGGTAATAACTCCCTTAATAATATAACTAACATATTAATATATATTCCACACATAAAATATATTAATTTTATAGTGTATATAGTGAATATATAGAGAAAATAGAAAGGGAAATTAAGGAAACAATTTCATTCACCATTGCAATGAAAGGAATAAAATACTTAGGAATATATCTACCTAAGGAAACTAAAGACCTGTATATAGAAAACTATAAAATACTGGTGAAAGAAATCAAAGAGGACACTAACAGTTGGAGAAATATACCATGTTCATGGATCTTTTATTTCTTGATTATATAAATCTCTTTAACATTTGTTATAAAGAGTTTGGTAGTACTGAATTCTCTTAACTTGTACATGTCTGAAAAGCTTTTTATTTCTCCATCAATTTTGAATGAGTACTTGCCATGTACTGTAATCTTGGTTGTTGATTTTTCCCTTTCAGTACTTTATAGCCTGCCATTCCCTTCTGGCGTGCAGAGTTTCTGCTGAAAGATCAGCTCTTAAACATATATCATTTCCCTTGTATGTTAATTGTTGCTTCTGCCTTGCTGCTTTTAAAATTATTTCTTTGTGTTTAGTTTTTGTTAGTTTGATTAGTATGTTTCTTGGTGTGTTTCTCCTTGGGTTCATCCTGTATGGAACTCTCTGTGCCTCTTTAGCCCAGGGTTCTTTCATAAGCACTAATGATTCTCTAACTGGAACCTTTCTCACCAGCTCTTGAACTCATAGCCAGGAAATTCCACTAGCACTGGATTCACGTTTGACTCTCTTGCCTACCTCAAGTATCCTAGAGGGTTCAGGGATCATCTAAGCAACTCAAGCTAAAAACTTGGAAGATTGAACATAGATTGGGATGTTGAGTGTTAGAGTAATTGTACACCCAAACTCATCACACTTGGCAATTAGGATCCCATCTAAGAGTAAATATCATAAGTGCCTTCTCCAATTACTTTCTATTCCCTCTTATCTTTGATGCATCTTTTTTATCTTTCTAATTTTAAGTATTAGTCATAATTCTCTAATATATATCTATTCAAATAAATACTTTCCAGATAACCTAAACTTGAATCCCTTCATAGTTTATTAAATAGCAAAATTTTGTAATAACTCCCTTAATAATATAACTAACATATTAATATATATTACACACATAAATATATTAATTATATAGTATTTTATATTAATATTGATTTGTTTATATATCATTGATATATTAATGTAATTGATGTTAATTAATTATATTAATAATATTATATGACAATTAATGTTCTTTGCAGGCTTCCAGGTGGCCCTAGTGGTTAAGAACCCACTTGCCAATGCAAGTGATATAAGAGACATAGGTTTGATCTCTGGGTTGGGAAGGTCTACTGGAGGAGGGCATGCCAACCCACTTCAGAATATACTTTCCTGGAGAATCCCCATGGACAGAGGAGCCTGGCAAACTACAGTTCATATGGTTGCAAAGAGTCAGACACAACTGAAATGACCCAGCATGCATGCATGCAATGTTCTTTGCATGGCTTCCCTCTAAATTTGATCCAATGATAATCCAACATATGATAAAAATTCAAAGCAACATCAAAAAAAATAAAAGAAATTCTGTTTGATTTTACAAACAATCAATCAAATTAAAGTCTCTATGTACCCTTTCTCTGATTTATCTTCCAAGGAGGATTGAGCTGTCTTGGTGAAACAACAACTAACTTAGATCTTATCTGATTTAAAAATCTCCATACAAGTTTTTCCAGTGGTCATATATGGATATGAGAGTTGGACTGTGAAGAAAGCTGAGCGCCGAAGAATTGATGCTTTTGAACTGTGGTGTTGGAGAAAACTCTTGAGAGTCCCTTGGACTGCAAGGAGATCCAACCAGTCCAGTCTTAAGGAGATCAGCCCTGGGTGTTCTTTGGAGGGAATGATGCTAAAGCTGAAGCTCCAGTACTTTGGCCACCTCATGCGAAGTACTGACTCATTGGAAAAGACTCTGATGCTGGGAGGGATTAGGGCCAGGAGGAAAGGGGGACGACAGAGGATGAGATGGCTGGATTGCATCACCAACTCGATGGACATGAGTTTGGGTGAACTCCAGGAGTTGGTGATGGACAGAGAGGCATGGCGTGCTGTGATTCATGAGGTCGTAGAGAGTGGGACACGACTGAGTTACTGAACTGAAATGAAATGATAAGCTCCCAAATGACAAAAACATATGATCTTTGGCTATCCATTCTAAAAGAAAAAAGAACAATATAAAAGAGTTCTGATTGAGTTTGAGGTGAAATGATGGTGCTGCTAACTGGTAAAAATTGTATTTCATCTGTACCCTTCCCTACCTGTTCTCTTACAGATGTATGACTCTTAATATCTTGCTTCCTTCAATTTTATTCCTGTATTGTGTGCCCCAGTGAACAACCATCTTTGCTAGAGCTGAAATGTCATCATGATGGATCACAACCAGACACTCCATTTGGGGGGCTAGATCCCTGGGCTCTGTCATTATATGCATGTTTTCTTCTCACTGAATATGGAGAGATAAATAAGGGAGATGAAATTATACATTGCTTTATATTCTACTTTAAGTAAATGAGTGTGTAGCCCTATTAGAATTGGGGTCAGATATCACAAGACTTCATACTCCCTGCGTTTTGGAATTGAGACAGCAAGGCCCCCCTAAACCCTGCTCTAGCCTTCCTCTGGACTTTCAGATGCTCAGTGGTACCTAAAAAATACTCAAGGCCCTCTGACTTAACTATTTAAGATTTGTTCACATCTTGCTTGAACCCCTTACTTACTCTCCATCTCCTCCAACTCACCCAGATCCTGCTCCAAAGATGATTTCTTGGATTCATCTCAAGTGGCACCATTTATGCCTCCAGCAGGAGCCCACAGGGAATGCTTAGCACATCTGCTTTATCTCTGGTGAATATCAAGTCATATTTCAATGTATAATAGTGAGAAAGACTTCATAGAGAGTAGTTATATAGACTACTATCCTATACTACTACTACTACTATAGAATTCAGATGTAGCTCCAGTTGAGTTCTGAGAGGCTACATCAAGACAGCAAGCCTTTCAGAAGGTCAATATGGAGCCTGTAAAGCTATTTGTGACTTAGACTCAGAGGCTGCAGAACACCTTTTCTACCTCATTCTATTGGTTAAGCAGCTCACCAACACCAGCTCAGATTTAAGTGAAGAAAATTAGATTCCATCCCTGGATGTGAGGAGAAGCATGCAGTTTGTGCAGGAATAATTGATGGTGGTTGCCTTTAGACTCTTTATCATAATGACAAAAACAAGGTATATAGTCTCAAAATCTCCCTCCAGTGGGAAAAACACATAAGCCACCACCTTAACCAAATGATCAATGTTAATATCACTATGAAGTATTCAACATTACCTCATGTTCCAACTCAAAATATAGACTCTGTCTAATATTTTTAAATGATTTTATTTATTTATTTTTGGCTGTGCTGGGTGTTCATTGTTTTTCTCTAGTTGTGATGAGTGGGAGCTACTCTCTCAGTGCAGTGGCTTCTCTTGTTATGGAGCACAGGCTCTAGGGCACACAGGCTTCAGTAGTTGCATACATGGGGTCAGTGGTTGAGGTTCCCCAGCTCTAGACCACAGCCTCAATAGTTGTGGTGCATAGGCTTAGTTGCTCCATGGCATATGGAATCTTCCTGCACTAGCAGGTGGATTCTTTACCCCTGAGTCACCAGGGAAGACAACCTTTGTCTAATATTGAAGAAATATCAAACAAACCTCAGCTAAGAAATGTGCTCTTCAAAGTGTCAAATTATAAAACACAAAAATAGCTAAGGGACTGCTCCAGCTTATGGACTAAAGAGGGATGACAACTAACAAAACATGTTCCTGAATGAATCCTGGGCAAGGGACTTCTTTTTCTTTTTTCTTTTTTTCTATTCCTATAAGGTAAATTATTACAAAATAAGCAAAATTTTAATAATGCCTTTACTTAAGATGGATGCATTGAATCAATGTTAGTTTTCTACTTTTTGTAATCATACTGTGGCTATTCAAGATATAGGAAATCCACAGTGATGTGGTGGTGGTGGTTTAGCCGCTACATAGTGTCCAACTCTTGTGAACCCATGGACTGTAGCCCACCAGGATCCTTGGTCTATGGCATTCTCCAGGTAAGAACACCAGAGTTGGTTGCCATTTCCTTTTCCAGGTAATCTTCCCGACCTGAGAACTGAACCCAGGGCTCTTGAATTGCAGGCAGATGATTTACCAACTGAGCTATGAAGGAACCCCTGATCCATGAAGGCTTCTTTCATGTATCCCTATGAGGGAATACACAATGATGTATTTAGGAGTAAAGGGTCTTTATGTGTACAACTTACTCTCAAATGTTTCAGAAATAATAACAATAATAGATAAAGCAAATATGGTACAATACAAACATTTAGGGAGTTTTTGTACTATTTTTGTGAACTTTAAATCTGAGATTATTACAAAATGCAAAACTATACACAAAACAAAGACACAAGCAGATCAAGCATACCAGAGGATTAAAAATGGAATCAAAGAATAAATTATTGATACGTAGGGAAATTTTTGATTAAATAAAATTTCATGAAGCAGCAAAGCACACAGTCTAAAATCAACAGTTTTCTGAGGAAGATTTTTGCAGCACAAATGACAGGGAGCCCAAATTTTAATTTAAAAAAGAAATCACAATCAAACTGTAAAATAGTAGCAGTACTGAAGAAAATTAAGCAAAATTCATAAGCAGGTGTTTCACAAAACTAGCCAAACAAGTAGCCAAACAAGTAGCCAAAATAGGTAAAGCAAAGCTCCAGGACTTTCGCTTAATTTTCCTCGGCTGAAGACATATCATTTTCTTCATCCTTCCCCAAATTCCTACTAAAATTGCCTTGGAGAGTTTTTTCATGAAGGCATACATTTGTAAAGCCAAAGGGACCATGAAATGAGAACACAAAAGACCACAGAATTCACAAAATTTTAGAACCGAGAATGCAGACAGGAAAATGTTCACTGAGTTAGATTTGAGACATTTAAAAATTCAGTACCTATGGGAAGCAGCAGGTGGAGTTGAGGCAATAAAGAGAAATCAAGCTTATTTGCTTTGCCCTGGAGAGACTCAAGAGGTGAGGCATCAGATGCTACTAAAAGTGGAAATGCAGGGCACACATGAAATGAAAATCATCCTATTTACCAAGCATACCTGTCTGGAAAATAGTGTAAGATAAGAAGGCCAAAATGCTTATCTTCATGAAGTTCATTTAATTCTTCTAATAGGGAGCATACATTCCAATTCACACCACACACACACACACACACACAAAATCATAAGTTTTGTGGAAAAAAAAAATCAGAACACAGGTAGGAGGAGGAGTATGTTTTCAAGTATGATTATCAGGAAATCCATTGCTGAAAACGTGCCATTTGAGCAAAAACTGAAGGTATTGAGGGGCCAATTACATGAGATATGGTCAAAGACAGTAGAGCAAATATAAATGCCTGAATTGGAACTGTGCCTGGCTTGCGGGGACTAGTTTAGGGAGACAGTGTTAAGAATAGGCATTAGGAGATAGGAAAAAATCTGACATTTATGTAAGGTTTTTGGAATAAGACCAGGAGACTTTGGAGTATCTGAAGCTGAAATCTGGAGAATAAACTGAAAATCATTTTAAAAAAGCAGTCTGACTCCCAGAAACTGTTCCTCTTCCAACACAGCAACAATGGAAGATAAGAGGTTTGCATTCTTGAAAAGTTTGAACCACAGAGCATTTAGTCCCAAAGACACAACCAATAGAGCAGAGCCCTGACTTGAGAGCAAGGGATTACTGAAAGCACACTTACCAGGAATTTCTGCTCACCACATCCTCTGCTCCAACCCTGCTCCCCCAGAATGGTGTCCACCCAGCAATATATGGAGTATTTCTGTTTGGGAAAACTGACTCGCCTGATAAAAAAGAGCCCCAGGCTGACATTTGGCAATCTTGCAGTGATGTGCTAGGTCTTTCCCCAATCCCCACGACAGACCCCACAGCTCTGCTAGAACATCAAGTCAATGCAAATGTTATCAGCCAGTTACAAGATATTTGTGAAAATTTTCCAACACAAGGGAGAGACTAAAATAAGTAAATCAAAATAGCTCAAAGGAAGTGGAGACAATACCTAGTACTGTGGGTAAAAGCAAACAAACAAATAGACCTTTCAAAAACCTATAATTAATATTCTCAGAGGGGAAAAAAAGTGATTGTAACTATGAGAGAACAGGCTGCTATCAAAAAAGAATATCCAGATGTAGGGTGACCACCATTCTGATTTGTCTAGGACTGCCTCCAGTTTAGCACAAAATGTTCCCCAGCCCAGGAAACCTACAGTCCCAGGGAAAGCAGGATGGTTGCTGACCACACTATAAAAGGAAAAAGCTCTATTAAAGACATGATAGCAGCAATATGAAGTGAGACTGGAAAACTTCATAATCCCACAGACTCACTGAATCACTTTATGTGCCTGATTTCTTCTCTTCCTTCCAAGTCTTTCTTGTTTTGACACCAGAAAACCAGCTAACGGATGATGCAGAAGTTCATTAAATGGATGATCAAGTCCTGACCTCAGGTAGTGAAAGTAGAAAAAGAAAGGAAGGAGCCAGGTGATGAGATAACTAAGAGGTAGAATTCAAAGAAGTAGAATTTCAGAGGGAGGAAAACACCTCAGAGACCATCTGACTCAACCCTCTCTTCATACAACCTCATGCTTGATTCACAGAAATAGTAGAGTACAATACCTTTGCTAAATAAATTAACAAATGAATGAGAAATAAGATCCAGAAATGCAATGACTCCACTATTGACTGGCATATCTGGCATAGGAACATAAACCTCCCAACCTGGAAGTCAGCACTCTCTCTATTATGACACTGATAAAGTACAACAGATGACCAAAACATTATTTGAACTTTATTTTATAACTGTGGCATGATTCATCTCATTTTCATCCACAATCTCATTTATAATGTGACACATAAGAATCAATACATTTTAAAAGAGTTATGACAGCAGAAATTAGAAACCAGAGGATTAAAAAATAAAGTTGAGAATGTAAAGAGAGTGTAGAACAAACGAAGATTAAAAATAAAAGAGAAAAAATTAAAAATGGAAAATATGTCTAATAAGATTACTATTGTGAATAAAAGATATTCTTAAAAGATAAAAAGTAAAAATAAAAGAGAAAGGGAAATTATCAAAGAACTAAACAAGAACATTTTCTAGAATAGAAAGACTGAAAGGGCTCACTGAGGGCCCAAAACAATATTGGAAGAAAAGAAGGCAGCCAGGGACATTGTCAAGAGTGTCCAGAGATATTATCCCTAAAGCAGAGAAGTGGGATGGGATGGGAAGAGAGAAAACAGATGGGATTCAAAGTTTTTAAATGGATTTAGGAATAAGGATGGCACATTAAATTCCTCACAGCTATGCTAGAAGTTTTAAGTCATAGGAGATCATGCTTCTAAGGTTCTAAGATAAAATGATGTCAATATTCTGTAGCCAGCACCCCAGGATAAATGCACAAGGTGATTTCTGCACTATTGTTTGCATAAGCAAATATTTATTAAATATCTTAATATCTATTATTAGCACTGAAACAAAATATAACAAATAAATATAGCATTAAATAAGTATAATTATATAAATAAAATATTATCACATTTTATAATTTTTTGATCATTTGAAACAATTTATTTGACACATTTTATTGAAGAATGAAATTAATTATATGCACTGGCATGGAAAGAACTTCAATAATATTAGGTTTTTTGAAAAAGTAAATTTCAAAATAGCAATGTATATATTAGATTTTTTATTAGAGAATATATAGGTAGAGAAATTAATACATAGAAATATAAATATGGATAAAATAATTGAAAAGAGAAAATTCTCCATGTTATCAGTGACTGCCTTTGGGGAACAGTGCTTAAAAGTTTAGCCTACACTTTCTGGTTTGTACAGTTGTATAGTAGTTGGATTTTTTCTACAACGTGCAAATTATTTTTTAAATTGTGTAGATTTTTCATTTCTTTGTGATAACAGCACCATCTAGTGGTTTATGTTAACTTTCAAAATATTTTAACTTTAATATACAAGGAACACCCACAGCTTAATTCCAGAAAAATAAACGATCCGATCAAAAAGTGGGCCAAATAACTAAATAGACACTTCTCCAAAGAAGACATACAGATGGCTAACAAACATATGAAAAGATGCTCAACATCACTCAATTATAGGAGCAATGCAAATCAAATCCACAATAAGGTACCATTTCATGCCAGTGAGAATGGCTGCTATCCAAAAGTCTACAAGCAATAAATACTGGACAGGGTGTGGAGAAAAGGGAACACTTGTACACTGTTGGTGGGAATGCAAACTAGTACAGCCACTTTATAAACTGGAAATAGAACTGCCATATGACCCAGAAATCCCACTGCTGGGCATACACACCAAGGAAACCAGAATTGAAAGAGACACATGTACCCCAATGTTCACCACAGCACTGTTTATAATAGTCAGGACATGGAAGCAACCTAGATGTCCATCAGCAGACAAATGGATAAGAAAGCTGTGGTACATATACACAATGTAGTACTCAGCCATTAAAAAGAATACATTTGAATCAGTTCTAATGAGGTGGATGAAACTGAAGCCTATTATACAAAGTGAAGTAAGCCAGAAAGAAAAACACCAATACAGTATACTAACACACATATATATGGAATTTAGAAAGAGATACAGATGTATAGAACGGACTTTTGGACTCTATTGGAAAGGACGAGGGCAGGATGATATGGGAGAATGGCATTGAAACATGTAAATTATCACATGTGAAATGAATTTCCAGTCCAGGTTTGATGCATGATACAGGGTTATCGGGGCTGCTGCACTGGGATGACACAGAGGGATGGGATAGGGAGGGATGTGGGAGGGAGGTTCAGGATAGGGAACACATGTACACCCATGGTGGATTCATGTCAATGTATGGCAAACCCAATAAAATATTGTAAAGTAAAAATAAATAAAACTGAAAAAAATTAACTTTAAAATAATGCAATACTTGGGCTGAGTATTATGCTGAATGTTAGTCCTGAATATTCACTGGAAGGACTGATGCTGAAGCTGAAGCTCCAATACTCTGACCACCTGATGCTAAGAATCTGACTCATTGGAAAAGATCCTGAAGCTGGAAAGAATGAGGGCAAGAGGAGAAGTGAAAGATAGAGGATGAGATGGTTGAATGGCATCACCAACTCAATGGGCGTGAGTTTGAGCAAGCTTCAGGATTTGGTGGCTTGGCGTGCTGCATTTCATGGGGTCGCAAAGAATCAGATATGACTGAGTGACTGAACTGAACTGAATGCTTGTTCTTAGTTGATCAGTCGTGTCCTTCTCTTTGCAACTCCATGTACTGTAGCCCACCAGGCACATCTGTCCATGGGGATTCTCCAGGCAAGAATACTGGCATGGGTTGCCATGCCATCCTCCTCCTGTGGATCTTCCCAACTCAGGGATCAGACACAGGTCTCCTTCATTGTAGGCAGATTCTCTACCATCTGATACACCAGGGAAGCCCTAATGTAATACTTAATACTATTTTAATGTCAGGAAAACATATATTTTTAAAATATTTGTTTTATTTTTTAAGTTATGAAAGTATGATAACTTTTACAAGTTATCATTTACAAGAGACTTGGAAAATACAGAACAAAGTTACGTATAGTTCCATTATATATTACAATTATTTTTAAGAGGATAAGCTGAAGTTTTAAAAATTAATAGAATGAAAAAAAATATAATAGAATGAAGAGATAGAAAAGTAGAAGTATATAATAGACCTGAAAAGCACTATGAACCAATTCAACATAATAACGATTTACACAATTTTCACATAACAGTGGGGTATAAATTCAATTCAAGTTCCCATAGACTGTAAATCAGGAGACAGTGGAATATATCCAGGGACATGAAACAAGGTGCAAAAAACTTTATGAACTAAAGGTATTGAAATCACACAGAGTCTGTTCTCTTTTCACTGTGAAATTATGTTAGAAACCATACCAAGAGATATTTGAAAATAACCCACATATTTTCAACTGCAATGTAATATTTACCAAGATAGATCTTTGACTTAACCATTGAATATCTCATAAAGTTTAAAAGACTGAAAAAAACAAAGGGTGATCGCAGAGAAAAAAGCATTTAAATGAGAAATTAATATCAAAATGAGAAATTAACATCAAGGATACTTTAAAAATCCAGATATTTTGGAAATTAAATATTCACTTTTAAATGATGAATATATCTAAGAAGCCATAACATGGAAAATTAGAAAACATTTGTAACAGAATAAAGATGAAACAAGAATTTATCAGGATTTGTTGCATGCAGTTGCTCAATGCAATTAAACAATGTGGAATCTTGAAAAGGTATGAAAATAAATAACAGACACTATCATAAATTTTGAACAAAATCTATACTAGAGTTAATAATATATTATGACATGTTAATCTCCTGTTGCTTTATTTTTACAACATAGTATTTCCTTATATTTTCAGGATTGGATAAGAGGTCTTAAGACTCATTCAATTTTTTAAATCAATAAAATAATGTTTCTAGGCTTTTAGTAGTAATACTAGGTGCCAGAATAAAAAGAATTATATCAAAATTTTGTGAATACAAATTAGAAATCTAGCATTCCTCTCATACTTAGTCAAACAATTGGAACCAAAAAGTCACAAATATTTTAATTAAGCAAATATTTGTAAGTTTTTAAATATATATATATATATATATATATATATATATATATATATATATAGGAGACTTCTGATAAAACACGGTCCACTGGAGAAGGAAATGGGAAACAACTTCAGCATTCTTGCCTAAAGAATGCTATGAACAGTTTGAAACAGTTAAAAGACGTGACACTGAAAGATGAACCTCCAAGATTTGTAGGTTCCCAGTATGCTACTGGAGAAGAGTGGATAAAAACTCCAGAAAGAATGAAAAGGTTTAGCCAAAGTAGAAAAGAAGCCCAGTTTTTAATGTGTCTGATGGTGAAAGTAAAGTCCAATGCTGTAAAGAACAATAGTGCATAGGAACCTGGAATGTTAGGTCCATGAATTAAGGTAAAGTGGAGGTAGTCAAACATGAGATGGAAGAATGAACATTGACATTTTAGGAATCAATGAATTGAAATGGATGGGAGTGGGTGAATTTAATTCAGATGACCATTTTATCTACTACTGTGGACAGAATCCTTTATAAGAAATGGAGTAGTCCTCATAGTCAACAAACGAGTCTGAAATGCAGTACTTGGGTACAGTCTCAATAACTACAGAATGATCTCAGTTTGTTTTCAAGGCAAATCCAGTATCACAGTAATCCAAGTCTATGCCCCAGCCACTAATGCTGAAGAAGCTGAAATTGAATGGTTCTATGAAGACCTATAAGAACTTCTAGAACTAAGCCAAAAAGAAAAAATAAATAAATAAATAAAAGATCTCCTTCTCACCATAGGGGACTGGAATTCAAAGGTAGGTAGTCAAGAGATACCTGGAGGAACAGGCAAGTTTGACTTGTCAAAATGAAGCAGGGCAAAGGCTAACAGAATTCTGGCAAGAGAATGCACTGAACATAGCAAACACTCTTTTCTAAAAAAGACAAGACACTACTCTACACATGGGTATCACCAGATGGTCAATGCCAAAATCAGATTGATTATATTCTTTGCAACTGAAGATGGAGAAGCACCATGCAGTGAGCAAACACAAGACTGAGAATCTGACTGTGGATCTGATCATGAGCTCCTTATTGAAAAATTCAGACTTAAATGAAAGAAAGTAGGGAAAACCACTAAGCCATTCAGGTATGACCTAAAGAAAGTCCCTTATGATTATACATTAGTAGTAACAAAGAGATTCAATGAATTAGATTGGACAGATAAAGTGGCTGAAGAACTATGGACAGAAGTTCATAATATTTTACAGGAGGAAATGATAAAAATCCTTCCCAAGAAAAAGGAATATGACAAGGCAAAATGGTAGTCTGAGAAGACCTTACAAATAGCTGAGGAAAGAAGAGAAGCAAAAGAAGAAAAGAAAAGATGTATCCATCTGAATGCAGAGTTCCAATGAATAGTAAGGAGAGATAAGAAACCCTTCTTAAGTGAACAATGTAAAGAAATAGAGGAAAACAACAGAATGGGAATAACTAGAGATCTCATCAAGAAAATTAGACGCAACAAGGGAACATTTCATGCAAAGAAGGGCACAATAAAGGACAGAAACAGCATGGACTAATCAGAAGTAAAATATATTAAGAAGAGGTGGCTAGAATACACAGAAGAACTATACAAAGAAGATCTTAATGACCCACACAACCACGATTGTGTGCTCACTCACTAGAGCCAGAAATCCTGAAGTGTGACGTCAAATGGGCCTTAGGAAGCATCACTACAAACAAAGCTAGTGGAGGTGATGGAATTCTGCTGAGCTATTGCAAATCTTAAAAAATGATACTGTGAAAGTACTGCACTCAATATGTCAGCAAATTTGGAAAACTCAGCAGTGGCCACAGGACTGGAAAAGGTCAGTTTTCATTCCAATCCCAAAAAAGAGCAATAACAAAAAATGTTCAAGCTACCAAACAATTGCACTCATTTCACATGTTGCAAGGTTATGCTCAAAACCCTTCAAGCTAGGCTTCAGCAGTATGTGAACTGAGAACTTCCAGATGCACAATCTAGTTCTAGAAAAGGCAGATGAACCAGAAATCAAATTGTCAATGACCATAGATCATAGGAAAAGCAAATGAATTCCAGAAAAACATCTGTTTTGTTAACTATGCTAAAGCCTTTTGGCTGTGTGGATCGCAACAAACTAAAAAATTCTTAAAGAGTTGGAAATACAAGACCACATTACCTGCCTCCTGAGAAACCTGCATGGAGGGCAAGAAGCAACAACTATAACTGGACATGGGGCAATGAACTAGTTCAAACTGGGAAAGGAGTATATCAAGGATGTATATTATCATCCAGCTTATTTAACTTTACATGCAGAGTATATCATGTGAAAGGCAGAGCTAGATAATGTTCAAGCTGCAAGCAAGATTGCTGGGAGAAATATAAATAATCTCAGGTATGCAAATGTTACCTCCTTAATGTCAGAAAGCAGAGAGGAACTAAAAAGCCTCTTGATGAAGGTGAAAGAGAGTGAAAAAGCTGGCTTAAAATTCAACATTCAAAAAAAAAAAAAAAAAAAAGCTAAGATCATGGCATCCTGTCCCATCACCTCATGGCAAAGAAATGGGAAAACAATGGAAAAAGTGACAGACTTTATTTTCTTGGGCTCCAAAATCACTGCGGACATTGTCTGCAGCCATAAGATTAAAAGACACTTGTTCCTTGGAAGGAATGCTATGACACTGTATTAAAACGCAGAGACATCACTTTGCTGACAAAGGTCAAGATATGGGTTGACCAAGATATGGGTAATCCAAGATATGGGTTTTCCAGTAGTCATGTACAGATGTGAGAGTTAGACAATAAAGAATGATGAGTACTGAATTGATGCTTTTGAACTGTGGTGCTGGAAAGATTCTTGAGAGTCCCTTGGATGGCAGAATATCAAACCAGTCAATCCTAAAGGAAGTCAATCCTGAATAATCATTGGAAGAACTGATGCTAAAGCTGAAGTTCAATGAGTCAACTCATTGAAAAGATCTTGATGCTGGGAAAGATTGAGGATGAGATGGTTGTGAGAGGATAACAAGTAGGGAGGCCAGGGATCTCCAAAAGGAGGAAATAGGCTGCAAGTATCAGACCTTTCTTATCTCTCTCTTAAACAGCAGGAGGAAGCAAACTTTAAGTGTCAGATTTTTTTTTCCCCTTATCTATACAAAATTAAAAAAGTTTCTCTTAAAATTCTGTGTTGACATGATGACATCTGGTTCCACCTGAGCTTAACCTTTCTCAAATCTCGAGTTAACCAATGTGTTTTGGTTACAGAAAAGTTTCTCTTAAATTATCAGCAGGTGCCCAATATGCTACTGGAGATCAGTGGAGAAATAACTCCAGAAAGAATGAAAGGGTGGAGCCAAAGCAAAAACAATACCCACTTGTGGATGTGACTCATGATAGAAGCAAGGTCTGATGCTGTAAAGAGCAATACTGCATAGGAACCTGGAATGTCAGGTCCATGAATCAAGGCAAATTGGAAGTGGTCAAATAGGAGATGGCAAGAGTGAACGTCAACATTCTAGAAATCAGTGAAGTAAAATGGACTGGAATGGATACATTTAAATCAGATGACCATTATATCTACTACTGTGGGCAGGAATCCCTCAGAAGAAATGAAGTAGCCATCATGGTCAAAGAAAGAGTCTTAAATGCAGTACTTGGATGCAATCTCAAAAACGATGGAATGATCTCTGTACATCTCCAAGGCAAACCATTCAATATCACAGTAATCCAAGTCTATGCCCCAACCAATAATGCTGAAGAAGATGAAGTTGAACGGTTCTATGAAGAACCACAAGACCTTTTCGAACTGACACCAAAAAAAGATGTCCTTTTCATTAAAGGGGACTGGAATGCAAAAGTAGAAAGTCAAGAAACACCTGGATAACAGACAAATTTGGCCCTGGAATACAGAATGAAGCAGGGCAAAGGCTGAGAGAATTTTGCCAAGAGAACACACTGGTCATAGTAAATACCCTCTTCCAACAACACAAAAGACTCTACACATGGACATCACCAGATGGTCAACATCAAAATCAGATTGATTATAATCTTTGCAGCCAAAGATGGAGAAGCTCTATACAGTCAGCAAAAACAAGACTGGGAGCTGATTGCGGCTTAGATCATGAGCTCTTTATTGCCAAATTCAGACTTAAATTGAAGAAAGTAGGGAAAACCACTAGACCATTCAGTTCAGTTCAGTTCAGACGCTCAGTCATGTCCGACTTTTTGCGACCCCATGAATCAAAGCACGCCAGGCCTCCCTGTCCATCACCACCTCCCTGAGTTCACTCAGATTCACATCCATCGAGTCTGTGATGCCATCCAGCCATTTCATCCTCTGTCGTCCCCTCTTCTCCTGCCCCCAAACCCTCAAAGCATCAAAGTCTTTTCCAATGAGTCAACACTTAGCATGTGGTGGCCAAAGTACTGGAGTTTCAGCTTTAGCATCATTCCTTCCAAAGAAATCCCAGGGCTGATCTCCTTCAGAATGGACTGGTTGGATCTCCTTGCAGTCCAAGGGACTCTCAAGAGTCTTCTCCAACACCACAGTGCAAAAGCATCAATTCTTTGGCACTCAGCTTTCTTCATAGTCCAACTTTCACATCCGTACATGACCACTGGAAAAACCATAGCCTTGACTAGATGGACCTTAGTCGGCAAAATAATGTCTATGCTTTTGAATATACTATCTAGGTTATTCATAACTTTCCTTCCAAGGAGCAAGCATCTTTTAAATTCATGGTTGCAATCACCATCTGCAGTGGTTTTGGAACCCCAAAAAATAAAGCCTGACACTTTTCTCACTGTTTCCCCATCGATTTCCCACGAAGTGATGGGATCAGATGCCATGATCTCGGTTTTCTGAATGTTGAGCTTTAAGCCAACTTTTTCACTCTCCTGTTTTACTTTCATCAAGAGGCTTTTTAGTTCCTCTTCACTTTCTGCCATAAGGGTGGTGTCATCTGCATATCTGAGGTTATTGATATTTCTCCTGGCAATCTTGATTCCAACTTATGTTTCTTCCAGTCCAGCGTTTCTCATGATGTACTATGCACATAAGTTAAATAACCAGGGTGATAATAACAGCCTTGACGTACTCCTTTTCCTATTTGGAACCAGTCTGTTGTTCCATGTCCACTTCTAACTGTTGCTTCCTGACCTGCATACAGATTTCTCAAGAGGCAGGTCGGGTGTTCTGGTATTCCCATCTCTCTCAGAATTTTCCACAGTTTATTGTGATCCACACAGTCAAAGGCTTTCGCATAGTCAATAAAGCAGAAATAGATGTTTTTCTGGAACTCTCTTGCTTTTTCCATGATCCAGCGGATGTTGGCAAATTGATCCCTGGTTCCTCTGCCTTTTCTAAAATCAGCTTGAACATTAGGAAGTTCATGGTTCACGTATTGCTGAAGCCTGCCTTGGAGAATTTTGAGCATTACTTTACTAGCATGTGAGATGAGTGTAACTGTGTGGTAGTTTGAGCCTTATTTGGCATTGCCTTTTTTTGGGATTGGAATGAAAACTGACCTTTTCCAGTCCGGTGACCACTGCTGAGTTTTCCAAACTTACTGGCATACTGAGTGCAGCACTTTCACAGCACCATGTTTCAGGATTTGAAATAGCTCAACTGGAATTCTGTCAACTCCACTAGCTTTGTCAATAGTGATGCTTCCTAAGGCCCACTTGACTTCACATTCCAGGATGTCTGGCTCTAGATGAGTGACCACACCATCAGGATTATCTGGGTGGTGAAGCTCTTTTTTGTACTGTTATGTGTATTCTTGCCACCTCTTCTTAATATCTTCTGCTTTTGTTAGGTCCAGATAATTTCTGTCCTTTATCAAGCCCGTCTTTGCTTGAAATGTTCCCTTGGTATCTCTAATTTTCTTGAAGAGATCTCTAGTCTTTCCCATTCTGTTGTTTTCCTCTATTTCTTTGCATTGATTGCTGAAGAAGGCTTTCTTATCTCTTCTTGCTATTCTCTGGAACTCTGCATTCAGATGCTTATATCTTTCCTTTTCTCCTTGGCTGTTCACTTCTCTTTTTCTAACAGCTATTTTTAAAGCTTCCCCAGACAGCTATTTTGCTTTTTTGCATTTCTTTTCCATGGAGATGGTCTTGATCCCTGTCTCCTGTACAATGTCACGAACTTCATTCCATAGTTCATCAGGCACTCTATCTATCAGATCTAGGCCTTTAAATCTGTTTCTCACTTCCACTGTATAATCATAAGGGATTTAATTTAGGTCATACCTCTATGGTCTAGCATTTTTGCCTGCTTTCTTCAATTTCAGTCTTAGTTTGGTAATAAGGAGTTCATGATCTGAGCCACAGTCAGCTCCTGGTCTTGTTTTTGTTGACTGTATAGAGCTTCTCCATCTTTTGCTGCAGAGAATATAATCAATATGATTTTGGTGTTGACCATCTGGCTATGTCCATGTGTAGAATCTTCTCTTGTGTTGTTGGAAGACGGTGTTTGCTATGACCAGTGCCTTTTCTTGGCAAAACTCTATTAGTCTTTCTCCTGCTTCACTCCACATTCCAAGGCCAAATTTGCTTGTTACTCCAGGTGTTTCTTAACTTCCTACTTTTGCATTCCAGTTCCCTATAATGAAAAGGACATCTTTTTTGGGTGTTAGTTTAAAAGGTCTTGTAGGTCTTCATAGAACCGTTCAACCTCAGCTTCCTCAGCATTACTCGTTGGGGCATAGACTTGGATTACTGTGATATGAATGGTTTGCCTTGGAAATGAACAGAGATCATTCTGTCGTTTTTGAGATTGCATCCAGGTACTGCATTTCAGACTCTTTTTTTGACCATGATGACTTCTCCATTTCTCCTGAGGGATTCCTGCCCACAGTAGTAGATATAATTTAAAATTATATAAATGATAGATATAAATTATAATTTTAATAATAGATTTGACTATGCTAGGCACCTCATATAAATGAAATCAAACAGTATTTGGCTGCACCTAAGCACAGGCGGTGGCAGCAGTGGCCAGCACACTAAGTGTGGCCGAGAGCTACCCCGAATCCGAGGCCAGGGACGATGGCCAAGAGGAGATACCCCACGTCTGGAGGAGCTACCCAGCATCCGAGGTCAAGGGCAAAGGCCGAGGGGAGCCAACCCACGTCCGAGGCCAGGGGTGGCGCCCGACACCAGGGGCGGTGGCCTGGAGGGGCAACACCACGCCCGAGGCCAGGGCAGCAACCGGGAGGAGCAGCCCCACTTCCAAGGTGTGGTGGCTGTGGGCGCACAGGAGGGCCTAGAGGAGCCATCCCACGTTGAAGGTCAGGAAGGGCTGTGGGAGGAGATACCCCTCATCCAAGGTAAGGAGCAGCAGCTGCGCTTTGCTGGAGCAGCCATGAAGAGATACCCCATGCCTAAGGTAAGAGAAACCCAAGTAAGATGCTAGGTGTTGCAAGAGGGCATCAGAGGGCAGATATACTGAAAACATACTCACAGAAAACTAGTCATTCTAATGACACTAGGACCACAGCCTTGTCTAACTCAATGAAACTAAGCCATACCCGTGGGGCAACCCAGGATGGGTGGGTCATTGTGGAGAGGTCTGACAGAATGTGGTCCACTGGAGAAGGTAATGGCAAACCACTTCAGTATTCTTGCCTTGAGAATCCCATGAATAGTGTGAAAAGGCAAAATGGTAGGATACTGAAAGAGGTACTCCCCAGGCCATTAGGTGCCCAATATGCTACTGGACGTCAGTGGAGAAATAACTCCAGAAAGAGTGAAGGGATGGAGCCAAAGCAAATACAATACCCAGCTGTGGATGTGACTGGTGACAGAAGCAAGGTCCAACACTGTAAAGAGCAATATTGCATAGGAACCTGGAATGTCAGGTCCATGAATCAAGGCAAATTGGAAGTGGTCAAACAGGAGATGGAAAGAGTGAACGTCAACATTCTAGGAATCAGCGAACTAAAATGGACTAGACAATTCAGGTATGACCAAAATCAAATCCCTGATTATTATACAGTGGAAGTGAGAAATAGATATAATGGATTAGATATGATAGATACAGTGCCTGATGAACTACGGAGTGAGGTTCGTGACATTGTATAGGAGACAGGGATCAAGACCATCCCCATGGAAAGGAAATGAAAAAAGACAAAATGGCTGTCTGGATAGGCCTTACAAATAGCTGTGAAAAGAAGAGAAGTGAAAAGCAAAGGAGAAAATGAAAGCTATAAGCATCTGAATGTAGAGTTCCAAAGAATAGAAAGAAGAGATAAGAAAGCATTCCTCAGAGATCAGTGCAAGGAAATAGAGGAAAAGAACAGAATGGGAAAGACTAGAGATCTCTTCAAGAAAATTAGAGATACCAAGGGAACATTTCATGCAAAATGGGCTTGATAAAGGACAGAAATGATATGGACCCAAGAGAAGCAGAAGATATTAAGAAGAGGTGGCAAGAATACACAGAGGAACAATACAAAAAAGATCTTCACCACCCAGATAATCACGATGGTATGATCACTCACCTTGAGCCAGACATCCTGGAATGTGAAGTCAAGTGGGCCTTAGAAAGCATCAGTGTGAATAAAACTAGTGGAGATGATGGAATTCCAGTTGAGCTATTTCAAATCCTGAAAGATGATGGTATGAAAGTGCTGCACTCAATATGATAGGAAATTTGGAAAATTCAGCAGTGGCCACAGGACTGGAAAAGGTCAGTTTTCATTCCAATCCCAAAGAAAGGCAATGCCAAAGAATGACCAAACTACCGCACAATTGCACTAATCTCACACAGTTGTAAAACTATGCTCAAAATTCTCCAAGGCAGGCTTCAGCAATACATGAACCGTGAGCTTCCTGATGTTCGAGCTGGGTTTAGACAGGCAGAGGAACCAGAGATCAATTTGCCAACATCCGCTGGATCATGGAAAAAGCAAGAGAGTTCCAGAAAAACATCTATTTCTGCTTTATTGACTATGCCAAAGCCTTTGACTGTGTGGATCACAATAAACTGCGGAAAATTCTGAAAGAGATGGGAATACCAGACCACCTGACCTGCCTCTTGTGAAATCTATATGCAGGTAAGGAAGCAACAGTTAGAACTGGACATGGACAAACAGACTGGTTCCAAATAGGAAAAGCAGTACATCAAGGCTATATATTGTCACCCTGCTTATTTAACTTATATGCAGGTAACATCATGAGAAACACTGGGCTGGAGGAAGCACAAGCTGGAATTAAGATTGCCGGGAGAAATATCAATAACTTCAGATATGCAGATGACACTACCCTTATGGCAGAAAGTGAAGAGGAACTAAAAAGCCTCTTGATGAAAGTGAAAGAGGAGAGTGAAAAAGTTGACAATGCTCAACATTCAGAAAATGAAGATCATGGCATCTGGTCCCATCACTTCATGGGAAATAGATGGGGAAACAGTGGAAAGAGTGTTAGACTTAATTTTGGGGGCTCCAAAATCACTGCAGATGGTGATTGCAGCCATGAAATTAAAAGACGGTTACTCCTTGGAAGAAAAGTTATGACCAACCTAGATAGCATATTGAAAAGCAGAGACATTACTTTGCCAACAAAGGTCCGTCTCGTTAAGGCTATGGTTTTTCCAGTGGTCACGTGTGGATGCGAGAGTTGGACTGTGAAGAAGGCTGTGTGCCGAAGAATTGATGCTTTTGAATTGCGGTGTTGGACAAGACTCTTCTTTTTTTTTTTTTTTTTCGGTATTTTTTAAATTATAAATTTATTTATTTTAATTGAAGGTTAATTACTTTTCAATAGTGTATTGGTTTTGCCATACATAAACTGAATCTGCCACAGGTATACAAGTTTTCCCCATCCTGAACCCTCCTCACTCCTCCCTCCATGTACCATCCCTCTGGGTCGTCTCAGTGCACTAGCCCCAAGCATCCAGTATCATGCATCGAACCTGGACTGGCGATTTGTTTCATATATGATATTAAACATGTTTCAATGTCATTCTCCCAAATCATCCCACCCTTTCCCTCTCCCACAGAGTCCAAAAGACTGCTCTATACATCTATGTCTCTTTTGTGGTTTCACATACAGGGTTATCATTACCATCTTTCTAAACTCCATATATATGCGTTAATATACTGTATTGGTGTTTTTCTTTCTGGCTTACTTCACTCTGTAAAGTAGGCTCCAGTTTCATCCATCTCATTAGAACTGATTCAAATGTATTCTTTTTAATTGCTGAGTAATACTCCATTGTGTATACGTACTACAGCTTTCTTATCCATTCATCTGCTGATGGACATCTAGGTTGCTTCCATGTCCTGGCTATTATAAACAGTGCTGTGATGAACGTTGGGGTACACGTGTCTCTTTCAATTCTGGTTTCCTCGGTGTGTATGCCCAGCACTGGGATTTCTGGGTCATAATGCACTTGTACTTCCAGTTTTTAAAGGAATTCCCATACTGTTCTCTATAGTGGCTGTATTAGTTTGCATTCCCACCAACAGTGTAAGAGGATTCCTTTTTCTCCACACCCTCTCCAGCTTTTATTGCTTGCAGACTTTTGGATTGCAACCATTCTCACTGGTGTGAAATGGTACCTCATTGTGCTTTTGATTTGGATTTCTCAGATAATGAGTGATGTTGAGCATCTTTTCATGTGTCTATTAGCCATCTGTATGTCTTCTTTGGAGAAATGTCTATTTAGGTCTTTGGCCCATTGTTTTGATTGGGTCGTTTATTTTTCTGGCACTTAGCTGCAGGAGTTGCTTGTATATTTTGATATTAGTTGTTTGTCAGTTGCTTTGTTTGCTATTATTTCATCCCATTCACCTTGCTTATAGCTGTCTCCGTTGTGCAGAAGCTTTTAATTTTAATTAGGTCTCATTTGTTTATTTTTGCATTTATTTCCAGTATTCTGGGAGGTGGGTCATAGAGAATCCTGCTGTGATTTGTGTCAGAGAGTGTTTTGCCTATGTTTTCCTCTAGGAGATTTATAGCTTCTTGTCTTACTTTTAGACCTTTAATCCATTTTGAGTTTATTTTTGTGTATAATGTTAGAAAGTGCTCTAGTTTCATTCTTTTACAAGCCACAATCTAGGAGAAAATATTTATGATACATACATCAAAGGACTTTTATTTAGAATGCATGATGAAATACATATTTCATAATAAAATATTAACAACTATGGTTTTACCAGTGGTCATGTATGGATATGAGAGTTGGACTGTGAAGAAAGCTGAGCACTGAAGAATTGATGCTTTTGAACTGTGGTATTGGAGAAGACTCTTGAGAGTCCCTTGGACTGCAAGGAGATCCAAACATTCCATTCTGAAGGAGGTCAGCTCTGGGATTTCTTTGGAAAGAATGATGCTAAAGCTGAAACTCCAGTACTTTGGCCATCTCATGCAAAGGGTTGACTCTTTGGAAAAGACTCTGAGGCTGGGAGGGTTTGGGGGCAGAAGGAAAAGAGGACGACAGAGGATGAGATGGCTGGATGGCATCACTGACTCAATGGACATGAGTTTGAGTGAACTCCGGGATATGGTGATGGACAGGGAGTCCTGGCATGCTGCGATTCATGGTGTCCCAAAGAGTTGCACATGACTGCACAACTGAACTGACTTACCCTAGACTCTTTCTTTCTTCAAGTTGGTTCCACTGCTTAAGATCCAGAACAGATAAAGGCTCAACAAACCAGTATGTTTTACTCATTCATTGTTCTCCTAATCTATGTTAATTAAACTATATATTTACTTGGAAACTTGCCTTTCTTCAAAATTCATGTCAATTGTTTTATGGCCCAGGATGACTCACCTTGTGCCAATGTTATCTCAAAATACATATTGTGGGTGAGGGGCCTGGTACCACTCTGAGTTTTAAGATATTTCCTTTATCTAATTAATGGCTTGCTGATAGGTATATAACATACTGCTAAAGGCTAGCAGAGGGGGCACTGTTTCCACCCCCTTCTGATGTCTGTCAGAAGCTTCCTCTATCTCTTTTATGCTTTAATAAAACTTTATCACATAAAAGCTCTGAGTGATCAAGCCTCATCACTAGCCCTAGATTGAATTCATCTCTGGAGGCCAATAATTCTGGACTCTTTCACCGTTCAGCAACAACTTTTCAGCTGGATGGCATCATTGACTCAATAGATATGAATTTGCACAAACTTTGGGAAATAGTAAGGACAGGGAAGCTTGTTGTGCTGCCATCAATCGGGTCTCAAAGAGTCAGATATGACTGAGGGACTGACAACTATGCACGCACACACACACACACACACAAGCATTTCTACTACACTTGATAAAGGCTTGAGAAAGAAAAACAAAAAAGAGATGGAGAAATTTGAAAACATAAACTAAATGAAATGGGATCTCTGAATATGAAATAGAAAAAGTGAAACAAACTAAATAAAAGTAAAAGATCATCATGTCGTCCAGTTGTTTTTAACCATTGTAGCTCATTAGAATCACATCTGGATCTTTGCAGACAAAAGAAACACCTGGGCATTTGTATTTTTCCAACAATTCTAAGATGATTCTTAAGTGTATCTGGGTTTTAAAAAGTAATTACAGGGGAAATTCCAAGATGGCAGATAAATAGGACAGGAAGACCACTTTCTCCCCACAAATTTGTATAAAGGTCATCTGAATGTGGAGCAACTTCCACAAAACAACTTCTGAATGCTGCAGAGGACCCCAGATACCCAGAAGGCCAAACCAATCTCTTTGAAATGAGGTAGGACAAAAAAAAAGGAGAAGGCAATGGCAACCCACTCCAGTACTCTTGCCTGGAAAATCCCATGGATGGAGGAGCCTGGTAGGCTGCAGTCCATGGGGTGGCTAAGAGTTGGACATGACTGAGTGACTTCCCTTTCACTTTTCACTTTTATACATTGGAGAAGGAAATGGCAACCCACTCCAGTGTTCTTGCCTGCAGAATCCCAGGGACAGGGAAGCCTGGTGGGCTGCCGTCTATGGGGTCATACAGAGTTGGACATGACTGAAGAGACTCAGCAGCGGGACAAAAAATAAAGATGAAAAGCCGGACAAAGGATTTAGGAATGGAGACCCATCCTGGAGAAGGAGTCATGAAGGAGAAGTTTCCACACAATAGGTAACCCTCTCATAGGTGGGTCAGTGGGGAGTTTTGGAATCTCAGAGTGCAGCATAAACAGAAAAAAAAAAAAAAAAATTACCACAGAATCCATGCTGAATGGCAATTACCAGGTGAGAAGCAGCTCACATGCTTGTGTCTGCCTGCACCAAGTGGGGTCTGGGTGTGGAGTCATAAGCTGTAACATCAGTCCTTGTGGAAAGGACCAGGATTGAGTGCCCTGAGGGCCCTCTGAGGGGACGAATGTGACATAGAAACCCAAACCACGGGAGCACCAGAGAGACAAAGAAAAACAAAAAAACTTTTGCTGTGAGAAGTCTCTAATGCCACATTGTGACCCCTGGTGCACCCACAGAACAAAGGATAATATTCTAGGGAATACTGAAGGAGAGCAAGCTGGCTGCTGTTTATGGCCTGTCCCAGAGCCAGAGAGGTAGATGCGTGACAGCTAGAGGTGGAAGACTAAGGGCCTCTGTAATCTTGGTCCCAGAGACCACATCTCCTGCTAATCTGTGAGCAGGTTGCTGGTTGCTAACCATATCTTACTTGGATACTGGACAGTTCATATCTGCCAGGAGTGTCATAGCCTGAGACCAGCTCCCTTGAGGAGATGTATGAGTCACCTGGGATTGAGCCCTCACAGAACACTTGAAAGCATGAGAGCATGGACTTGGGAAGTACATGCTGCCTTCTGCTGTGGCAACCCCAATGTGGTCCATTTACTGTGAGCACACCCCACACATTTCAGTGGTGTTTATTTTCATGTCCCTCCCTCTCCACAATACAACTGAGCAAGTGAGCCCAAATAAGTGGCTGCTTTCACCCCCTCATGTCAGGGTGGAGATTAGACACAGAAGAGACTTGTAAGCAGAGGAGGCCAACCTAACCAAAGAAGAGAAGGGAGAACAGCCTCTTAAGTGAAAGGTACAGCAGATTAAAATCCTCGAGTTAAGCTGAGACTGTGCATTTTAGGGACAACTATAGACTTTGAGAACAAGTACAAGCCAGAACAAGGGATCATCTGACTTTAAATGACCCACATTGCCCACAACAACTCCAGATAAATACCTAGATATATTTTTCTATATTTTTATTAATTTCATGTTTTATTATTTAATTTCTTTTAATTTTTTATTCTTACTTTTTTCTTCTCTTTTTCTTTTTAACTTTCTTCACCATCCTCTTTCTTTTTTCCCTCATATTGTCCTAATATGGTTCTTTGTGTTCAATTTAGGGCTTCCCTCATAGCTCAGTTGGTAAATCATCTGCCTGCAATTCAGGAGACCCGAGTTAATTTCCCTGGTTGGGAAGATCCCCTGGAGAAGGAAATGAAAACACATTTCAGTTTTCTTGCCTGGAGAATCCCATGGACAGAGGAGCCTGGCAGGCCACAGTCCACATGATTGCAAGAGTTAGACACAACTTAACAAGTAAATCTTCACCATGTTCAATTTAGTTTTTTATATTGTACTTTAGAGAGTTTAATTTTTAGTCTTTTTAAAAAATTTTTGCTTTTCGATCTTTTGCTATTGTTTGTACTTTTAAAAGTTTAATTTTTAATATCAATTTTCACTTAGGGATTTGATTACTGAGTTGATTGCTGTCTTCCCTTTAGATTCTCTTTTCTCCTCCTGGTCACCTCTATCTCCTTCCTCCCTCTTCTCTTTTCCTTATAATTTTGTGAATCTCTTTATTCTTGGATATGGAGAGTTGTTTCACCATTAACCTAGGGGTTTTATCTTCTGTGCTGTGTGGACACAGAAGTCTTGATGCTACAGAAGTCTTGATGCTACTGTAAGAGCTCAGGACAGAAACCCACAAGCATAAAGCTCAACTCCAGAACTTTGGACCATCATAAAACTCCTGACCTCAGGGAACATTAATAGATGTGAGCCCACCCCAAAAGTCTCCATACCTCCACTGAGGCCAAACTCCAACCAAGAGTGAACAAGAGTCCATGCTAATCCTTCAGTAAAATAGGAACACAGCTCTGAACATTAAAAGATAAGATACCCAAAGCCATACCAAACCGATTGAAACCCAAAACTCACTATTGGACACTGCACTGGCTTCCACAGTAATGAGATCAAGTTCCATGCACCAGAACACAGACACAGGTTCCCCCAACCAAGAAGCCTTTACAAGACACTGGTCCAACTCCACCCACAGGGAGCAGACTCCACAATTAAGTGGAACCATGACTCTCCAGCCTGAAGAAAGGAGACCCCAAACACAGCAAACTAACAACATGAAAAGGCAGAGAAATATCCAGCAGGTGAAGTAATATGATAAAAAAAAATTCACCAAACGAAAAAAAAAAAAGATGGGGACATAGAGAGTCTACTGGAAAACAATTCAGAATAATGATAGTAAAGATGATTAAAACTTGAAAACAAAATGGAGTTACAGATAAATAGACTAGAGATATAGATTAAGAAAATGAAATAAATGTTTAGCTAGGACCTAGAAGAAATAAAGAATAGTCAATCCATAATGAACAATGTAATAACTGAGATTAAAAATATTTTGGAGGGATCAACAGCAGAGTAACTGAGGCAGAAGAAAGGGTAAGTGAGCAGGAAGATAAATGTGGAAATAAATGAAAAAGAGTGGAAAAAAGGAAAAATAAGAAGAGGAAATGAGGACAGCCTCAGAGACTTCTGGCATAATATCAAAGGCTGAAACATTTGAATCATAGATGCCCCAGAAAAAAGCAAAAAGAAAGGACTTGAGAAAATACTTGAGGAAGTAATAGTTGCAAACTTCCATAAAATGGAAAAGAAAAAGTCCAAGAAACCCAGGAAGTCCCAGACAGGATAAACCCAAGGTTAAACACTCCAGTTCAGTTCAGTTCAGTCACTCATTCATGTCTAGGTCTTTGTGACCCCGTGGGCTGCATCAGGCCAAGCCTCTCTGTCCATCACAAACTCCTGGAGCTTGCTCAAACTTATGTCTATTGAGTTCATGATGCCATCCAAACATGTCATCCTCTGGCATCCCCTTCTTCTCCTGCCTTCAATCTGTCCCAGCTTCAGAGTCTTTTCCAATGAGTCAGTTCTTTGCAGAAGTGGCCAAAGTATTGGAGTCTCAGCTAGCATCAGTCCTTCCATGAACATTCAAGATTGATTTCCTTTAGGATGGACTGGATTGATCTCCTTGCTGTCCAAGGAACTCTCAAGAATCTTATCCAACACCACAGTTCAAAAGCATCAATTCTTCTGTGCTCAGCTTTCTTTATACTCCAACTCTCACATCCATACATTACTACTGGATAAACCATATCTTGGGACTATATGGACCTTTGTCAGCAAAGTAACATCTCTGCTTTTTAATACGCTATCTAGATTGATCATAGCTTTTCTTCCAAGGAGAAAGTATATTTTGATTTTATGGCTGAAGTCACCATCTTCAGTGATTTTGGAGCCCAAGAAAATTAAGTCTGTCACTTTTTACTTTGTTTCCCCATCTATTTGCCATGAAGTAGTGGGAATAGATGCCATGATCTTAGTTTTTTGAATGTTGAGTTTTAAGCCAGGTTTTCACTCTCTTCTTTCACCTTCATCAAGTGTCTCTTTTGTACCTCTTTTCTTTCTGCCATAAGAGTGATGTCATCTTCATATCTGAAGTTATTGATATTTCTCCTGGCAATCTTGATTCCAGCTTCCACTTCATCTAGCTCTGCATTTTGCATGATGTACTTTGCATGTAAATTTAAATAAGCAGGGTGACGATATACATTCTTTGACATACTCCTTTCCTAATTTGGAACCAGCCCATGGTTCAACAAAACTAAAAGCTGGTTCTTTGATAAGATAAATAAAATAAAAAGACTGTTAGCCAGACACATTATGAAAAAAGAGAAAATAATAAAATTGGTAAAGTTAGAAATGAAAATGGAGAAATCACAACAGACAACACAGAAATACAAAATTCTTAAGAGAGCAACTATATGCCAATAAAATGGATAACTTGGAAGAAATGAACAAATATTTAGAAAAGTATTGCTTTCCAAAACTGAGCCAATAAGAAATAGAAAATCTGAACAGACCAAACACAGGCATGGAAATTGAAACTATAACAAAAATTGTCCCGGAGCCACATTAGGCATTACTGACAAAATGGAGGCACGGCCCAAACTGCCTCTCCTCATCTCGCAGGCACAGTCCCAGGATGCAGGAGTTAGGCCTTGTGATTCTGACTTGCTCTTTCTTTTCTTTGGTTGAGTTGGCTTGAAAGAATGCTAAGGTGCTTGAGAGAAGCATGAGAAAGCACAAAACCTTCTACAGTTGTGCCCAGAAAATAATCTATAAAATAACCATTGACATTTGTTATCTTTACAAAGAAAGTCCCAGGATGAGCATGTAGGCCGCAGCTTGAGGCCATGAGAAAGATTATTGTCTGAGACCTGTTTGTGAGGGGAATGTTTATGGCAAAAGAAGTTTGCTGAGTTTAGGGTTTAGGGTTAATTAAGAATAGCTAGAAACCACTTTAGGAGATAATGATCTTAAGATGCTAGGGGCAAACAGGATCTAGAAAGATAAGAAATAAACTGAGAAATGTGGCATGAGTTACAATGTAATCACAAGTTAAATATAGGACACATAAGAAAAAGAAGATAATCAATAGTTAAGCCAATTCTGAGAGAATCAGCGGAAGCAGGAACTCTGTTTGTAGGGCAACAGTGATAAATCTGGGTGGGAGAAACTGGGAGTGTCAAACCTCTGATGTAATGCTCTTGTCAAAGTATAAAAGAGAACCTGAAGCTTGAAATAAACATGTAGTCCCGTACTTCGAGTCAGAGGCTACATCAATATGTAGTCCCATACTATGAGTCAGAGGTTACATCATCGTCCGCTGATGTAGCTCCGTACTATGAGCCAGAAGCTACATCACCGCTGATATCGTCCATCTTTTCAGGTTGAATCCCTGGCTGCTGGAGCTGCACTACAGCAAAAAATCTTCCAAAAAACAAAAGTCCAAGACCTGATGGCTTCTTATGTAAATTCTACCAAAATGTAAAGAAGAGCTAACACCTGTTCCACTCAAACTCTTCCAGAAAATTGCAGAGGAATGTAAACTCCATAATTCATTCCACAAGGCCATCAAAACCAAACACAGATACCACACAAAAAAAGAAAACTACAGGCCAATATCACTGATGAACATAGATGCAAAAATCCTCAACAGAATTTTAGCGAACAGAATCCAGGAACATATTAAAAAGACCATACATCATTGCCAAGTTGGCTTTATTCCAGGGATGCAAGGATTTTTCAATATTCACATGTCAGTCAATGTGATAAATTGAAAGATAAAAACCATATTATATCAATAGACACAGAGAAAGTCTTTGACAAATTTCAACACCCATTGATTATAAAAACTCTCCAGAAATTAGGCATAGAAGAGATATACCTAAACGTAGCAAAAGTCATATATGACAAACCCACAGCAAACATTATCCTCAATGGCAAAAAATTGAAAGCATTTCCTCTAAAATCAGGAGCAAGACACAGGTACCCATTCTCACCACTACTATTCAGTGTAGTTTTGGAAGTCCTAGCCATAGCAATCAGAGAAGAAAATGACATTTCAGGAATCCAGATTGGAAAAAAAGTAAAACTCTCACTGTTTGAAGATGATATGATCTTCTGCATAGAAAACCCTAAAAATGCCACCCAAAAATTACTAGAGCTAATCAATGAATACAGTAAAGTCACAGGATATAAAATTAATACACAAAAATTCTTTGCATTCCTATACACTAACAACAAAAATCAGAAAAAGAAATTAAGGAAACAAGCCCATTCACCATTGCAACAAAAATAATAAAATATTTTGGAATAAATTTACCTAAAGGAACAAAAGACCTGTATACAGAAAACTATAAAACACTGATAAAATAAATCAAAGATGACACAAATAGGTGGGGAAATACACCATGTTTGTGGACTGGAAGAATCAATGTAGTGACAATGAGTATCCTACTCAAAGGAATGTATAGATTCAATGCAATCCCTATCAAACTACCAACAGCATATTTCACAGAACTAGAACAAATAATTTCAAAATTTATATGAAACACAAAGGACCCTGAATATGCAAAGCAATCTTGAGAAAGAAGAAGTAAACTGGAGGAATCAATCTTTCTAACTCAGACTATACAACAAAGCTACAGTCATCAAGACAGTATGGTACTGACACAAAGACAGAAAGATAGATCAGTGGAACAAAATAGAAAGCCCAGAGATAAATCAGAGCACCTATGGACACATTATATTTGACAAAAGACCTAAAAATATACAATGGAGGAAAAAAAAAGTCTCTTCAACAAGTGTTGCTGGGAAAACAAGTCAACTACATGTGAGAGAATGAAACTAGAACTATTTCTAACACCATATAAAAAATAAACTCAAAACGGATTAAATCTAAATGTAAGATCAGAAACTATAAAACTCCTAGAGGAAAACATAGTCAGAACACACTCTGACATAAATCACAGCATGATCCTCTATGACTTACCTCCAAGATTAATGGAAATAACAATAAACAAATGGACCTAATTAAGCTTAAAAGTTTTTGCACAATGAAGGAAACTATAACCAAGGTGAAAAAAACATCCCTCAGAATGGGAGAAAATAATAGCAAATGAGACAACTGACAAAGAATTGTTCTCCAAAATATACAAGGAGTTCATGCAGCTCAATACAGGTAAAAAGAAACAACCCAGTCAAAGAGTGGGCAGAAGACCTAAACAGACATTTCTCCAAAAACATGTTGATGGCTAATAAACACATGAAAATATGCTGAACATCACTCATTAATAGAGAAATACAAATCAAAACCACAATGAGGTATCATCTCACACTGGTCAGAATGCCCACCATCAGAAAGTCTACAAATAAAAATTGCTGGTGAGGATGTGGATAAAACAGATCCCTCTTATACTGTTGGTGCGAATGGAAACTGGTGCAGTCACTATGAAGGACAGTGTGGACATTCCTTAAAATAAAAAGACTGGGAAAAGAACTACCATATGACTCAGCAATTCCACTGCTTATCATATACCCTGATGAAACCAGAATTGTAAGAGACACATGTACCCCAATATTCATTGCAGCACTATTTACAGTAGCTAAGACATGGAAGCAACCTAGATGTCCATTGGCAGAAGAATGGATAAAGAAGTCGTGGGAGATACATATATATATGTGAAAAGCTTAAATGTCAGACAGGGAGGCCAAGATTTCTGAGAAGGAGGCAAATGGCAAGTGGCAAGTGGACACATTTTATTTCCTCAGGTTCCTTTGCTCTAAAGGAGGTTTTTCAAATCCTGTGTTTCTATGGCTATCTGAAACTAACTTTTTCAAACCCTGAGCTGCTAATTGCCCAGCAAAACAGTGTATCTTCCTCATGGGAATGTCCTTAAGCTATGTTAATGAAATAATGCATCTTGCTTAGAAACCTGCTTTTCTTCAAAAACTCATGTCAGTTGCATTATGATATAACATATCTTGCCCAGAGACAACTCCTCCCCCCAAGATGGCTCCCCTCCTGCCAATGCTATCTCAGAATGTATGGTGTGGGAGAGGAGCCCAGAGCAGTTCTCTCAACCTTGAGGTCTTTCTTTTATCTGTGATTCATTAACAAGTTGATAACGCCTTGTTAAAGACTACCCCTTTTCATTGCCTCTTGCTGGAACCTTTCTCTATCCCTGTTATTTTAATAAAACTTTGCTATACAAAAGCTCTGAGTAATAAGAAGCCTCATCTTTTGGTCCCGGATTGAAATTTTCTAATTTAGAAGGACATTACCAATGATCCTACATTCAGGGCAGCAAAAGAGGTGCAGATGTGAGAATAGACTTTTGGACTCAGTGGAAGAAGGTGAGGGTGGGATGATTTGAAATAATAGCATTGAAACATGTATGTTATCATATGTAAAATAGATGACTAGTACAAATTCAATGCATAAAGCAGGGCACCCAAAATTGGTGCTTTGGGACAACCCAAGGGGATAAGGTGGGGAGGGAGGTAGGAGGGGTTTCAGGATGGGGAGAAAACAAGTATTATACCTGTGGCTGATTCATGTTGATGTATAGCAACAACCATTATAATATTATAAAGTAATTATCCACCAATTAAAGTAAATTAATTAATTTTAAAAAGTTATTATGGGTTTTTTCTATTAGATGGTAAGTTTAGAAACGTAATTCTGTCATTTTCTGTTGACCATCATGATACAATGGTATTAACATGAATATGAGTTACATAATCACAATAGGAAAAGATATTTTGTACCCCAGTGGTCATTGCAGCACTATTTACAGTATGTAGAATGTGGAAACAACCTAGATGTTCATTGGCAGATAAATGGATAAGTAAGTTGTGGTACAATCACAATGGAATGTTGCTCAGCTATAAAAATGAATGCATTTTAATCAGTTCTAATAAGGTGGATGACTCTGGAGCCTATTATACAGAGTGAAGCAAGTCAGAAGGAGAAAGCCAAATGCTTTATATTAATTGGAAATAGATGGGGAAACAGTGGAAACAGTGTCAGACTTTATCTTTGGGGGCTCCAAAATCATTGCAGATGGTTATTGCAGCCATGAAATTAAAAGACGCTTACTCCTTGGAAGAAAAGTTATGACCAACCTAGACAGCATATTGAAAAGCAGAGACATTACATTGCCAACTAAGTTCTGTCTAGTCAAGGCTATGGTTTTTCCAGTGGTCATGTATGGTTGTGAGAGTTGGACTGTGAAGAAAGCTGAGCCACAAAGAATTGATGCTTTTGAACTATGGTGTTGGAGAAGACTCTTGAGAGTCCCTTGGACTGCAAGGAGATCCAACTAGTCCATCCTAAAGGAGATCAGCCCTGGGTGTTTTTTGGAAGGACTGACGCTAAAGCTGAAACTCCAATACTTTGGCCACCTCATGTGAAGAGTTGACTCATTGGAAAAGACTCTGATGCTGGGAGGGATTGGGGGCAGGAGGAGAAGGGAACGACAGAGGATGAGTTGGCTGGATGGCATCAACGACTCAATGGATGTGAGTTTGAGTGAACTCCGGGAGATGGTGATGGACAGGGAGGCCTGGAGTGCTGCGATTGATGGAGTTGCAAAGAGTCAGACACGACTGAGTGACTGAACTGAACTGAATGCATAAATATGGAATTTGAAAAGATGTTACTGATGATCCTACATGCATGGCAACAAAGAAGACACAGATGTAAAGAACAGACTTTTGGACTCAGTGGGAGAAGGTAAGGGTGGGATGACTTGAGATAATAGCATTGAAACATGTAAATTACCATAGGTAAAATAGATGACCAGTATAGTTCCATGCATGAAGCTGAGCACCCAAAGCTGGTACTCTGGGAAAACCCAGAGGAACATGTTAGGGAGGGAGATTGGGGTGACTCAAGTTTGGGGAGACACATGTATACCTATGGTTGATTCATGTTGATGTATTGCAAAAACCACCACAATATTGTAAAGCAATTACCCTTCAATTAAAATATTTTTTAAAAGATATTTATTAGTTTTCACAATTGACAGCCAGACAAAAAAATAAAAGATAATTATAATTGCAAGTAATAATGGAAATATAAATAACCTAACAGTATAAAATAATTACATATGATTTGATGAGTTGAATAGCATAATGTGGTAAGTGAAAGTGCATACATGCACATGATTTCACCCACCCAGCCAGTCTATGTCTTTTGGTTGATGTATTTAATCCATTTACATTTAAGGTGATTATTTATATGTATAATTCTATTCAGTTCAGTTCAGTTCAGTCGCTCAGTCATGTCTGACTCTTTGCGACCCCATGAACAGCAGCACACCAGGCCTCGCTGTCCATCACCATCTCCTGGAGTTCACTCAGACTCACGTCCATCGAGTCCGTGATGCCATTCAGCCATCTCATCTTGGGTCGTCCCCTTCACTGCCTGCCCCTAATCCCTCCCAGCATCAGAGTCTTTTCCAATGAGTCAACTCTTCGCATGAGGTGGCCAAAGTACTGGAGCTTCAGATTTAACATCATTCCTTCCAAAGAAATCCCAGGGTTAATCTCCTTCAGAATGGACTGGCTGGATCTCCTTGCAGTCCAAGGGACTCTCAAGATATTCTCCAACACCACAGTTCAAATGCATCAATTCTTCGGCGCACAGCTTTCTTCACAGTCCTACTCTCACATCCACACATGACCACAGGAAAAACCATAGCCTTGACTAGACGGACCTTAGTCGGTAAAGTAATGTCTCTGCTTTTGAATATGCTATCTAGGTTGGTCATAATTTTTCTTCCAAGGAGTAAAAGTCTTTTAATTTCATGGCTGCAGTCACCATTTGCAGTGATTTTGGAGCCCCAAAAAATAAAGCCTGACACTTTTTTTTTTTTTTTTTTTAAATATCGCTTATTTATTTATTTTTATTGGAATCTTTTACAACATTTCTGTTTGTTTATTTTTGGCCCTGCCATGTGGCATGTGAAGGCATGTGGGATTTAGTTCCCTGACTAGGGGTTGAACCCAAGCCACCTGCATTGGGAGCGCAGAGTCTTAACAGCTGGACTGCCAGGGAGGTCCCTCTCTTTTTTTTTTTTTTTTTTATTATTATTATTATTATTATTATTTTTTTTAATTTTAAAATCTTTAATTCTTACATGTGTTCCCAAACATGAACCCCCCTCCCACCTCCCTCCCCATCACATCTCTGTGGGTCATCCCCATGCACCAGCCCCAAGCATGCTGTATCCTGCGTCAGACATAGACTAGCGATTCAATTCTTACATGATAGTATACATGATAGAATGCCATTCTCCCATATCATCCCACCCTCTCCCTCTCCCTCTGAGTCCAAAAGTCCGTTATAGACAGCTGCGTCTTTTTCCTGTCTTGCATCCAGGGTCGTCATTGCCATCTTTTTAAATTCCGTATATATGTGTTAGTATACTGTATTGGTGTTTTTCTTTCTGGCTTACTTCACTCTGTATAATCGGCTCCAGTTTCGTCCATCTCATCAGAACTGATTCAAATGAATTCTTTTTAACGGCTGAGTAATACTCCATTGTGTATATGTACCACAGCTTTCTTATCCATTCATCTGCTGATGGACATCTAGGTTGTTTCCATGTCCTGGCTATTATAAACAGTGCTGCGATGAACATTGGGGTACATGTGTCTCTTTCAATTCTGGTTTCCTCGGTGTGTATGCCCAGCAGTGGGATTGCTGGGTCATAAGGGAGTTCTATTTGCAATTTTTTAAGGAATCTCCACACTGTTCTCCATAGTGGCTGTACTAGTTTGCATTCCCACCAACAGTGTAGGAGGGTTCCCTTTTCTCCACACCCTCTCCAGCATTTATTGCTTGCAGATTTTTGGATCGCAGCCATTCTGACTGGTGTGAAGTGGTACCTCATTGTGGTTTTGATTTGCATTTCTCTGATAATGAGTGATGTTGAGCATCTTTTCATGTGTTTGTTAGCCATCCGTATGTCTTCTTTGGAGATGTGTCTATTTAGTTCTTTGGCCCATTTTTTGATTGGGTCATTTATTTTTCTGGAATTGAGCTGCATAAGTTGCTTGTATATTTTTGAGATTAGTTGTTTGTCAGTTGCTTCATTTGCTATTATTTTCTCCCATTCAGAAGGCTGTCTTTTCACCTTGCTGATATTTTCCTTTGTTGTGCAGAAGCTTTTAATTTTAATTAGATACCATTTGTTTATTTTTGCTTTTATTTCCAGAGTTCTGGGGGGTGGATCATAGAGGATCCTGCTGTGATTTATGTCTGAGAGTGTTTTGCCTATGTTCTCCTCTAGGAGTTTTATAGTTTCTGGTCTTACATTTAGATCTTTAATCCATTTTGAGTTTATTTTTGTGTGTGGTGTTAGAAAGTGATCTAGTTTCATTCTTTTACAAGTGGTTGACCAGTTTTCCCAGCACCACTTGTTAAAGAGATTGTCTTTACTCCATTGTATATTCTTGCCTCCTTTGTCAAAGATAAGGTGTCCATATGTGTGTGGATTTATCTCTGGGCTTTCTATTTTGTTCCATTGATCTATATGTCTGTCTTTGTGCCAGTACCATACTGTTTTGATGACTGTGGCTTTGTAGTAGAGCCTGAAGTCAGGCAAGTTGATTCCTCCAGTTCCATTCTTCTTTCTCAAGATTGCTTTGGCAATTCGAGGTTTTTTGTATTTCCATACAAATCTTGAAATTATTTGTTCTAGTTCTGTGAAAAATATGGCTGGTAGCTTGATAGGGATTGCATTGAATTTGTAAATTGCTTTGGGTAGTATACTCATTTTCACTATATTGATTCTTCCGATCCATGAACATGGTATATTTCTCCATCTATTAGTGTCCTCTTTGATTTCTTTCATCAGTGTTTTATAGTTTTCTGTATATAGGTCTTTAGTTTCTTTGGGTAGATATATTCCTAAGTATTTTATTCTTTTCGTTGCAATGGTGAATGGAATTGTTTCCTTAATTGCTTTTTCTACTTTCTCATTATTGGTGTATAGGAATGCAAGGGATTTCTGTGTGTTGATTTTATATCCTGCAACTTTACTATATTCATTGATGAGCTCTAGTAATTTTCTGGTGGAGTCTTTAGGGTTTTCTATGTAGAGGATCATGTCATCTGCAAACAGTGAGAGTTTTACTTCTTCTTTTCCAATTTGGATTCCTTTTATTTCTTTTTCTGCTCTGATTGCTGTGGCCAAAACTTCCAGAACTATGTTGAATAGTAGCGGTGAAAGTGGACACCCTTGTCTTGTTCCTGACTTTAGGGGAAATGCTTTCAATTTTTCACCATTGAGGATAATGTTTGCTGTGGGTTTGTCATATATAGCTTTTATTATGTTGAGGTATGTTCCTTCTATTCCTGCTTTCTGGAGAGTTTTAATCATAAATGGATGTTGAATTTTGTCAAAGGCCTTCTCTGCATCTATTGAGATAATCATATGGTTTTTATTTTTCAGTTTGTTAATGTGGTGAATTACATTGATTGATTTGCGGATATTGAAGAATCCTTGCATCCCTGGGATAAAGCCCACTTGGTCATGGTGTATGATCTTTTTAATGTGTTGTTGGATTCTGATTGCTAGAATTTTGTTGAGGATTTTTGCATCTATGTTCATCAGTGATATTGGCCTGTAGTTTTCTTTTTTTGTGACATCTTTGTCAGGTTTTGGTATTAGAGTGATGGTGGCCTCATAGAATGAGTTTGGAAGTTTACCTTCCTCTGCAATTTTCTGGAAGAGTTTGAGTAGGATAGGTGTTAGCTCTTCTCGAAATTTTTGGTAGAATTCAGCTGTGAAGCCGTCTGGACCTGGGCTTTTGTTTCCTGGAAGATTTCTGATTACAGTTTCAATTTCCGTGCTTGTGATGGGTCTGTTAAGATTTTCTATTTCTTCCTGGTTCAGTTTTGGAAAATTGTACTTTTCTAAGAATTTGTCCATTTCTTCCATGTTGTCCATTTTATTGGCATATAACTGCTGATAGTAGTCTCTTATGATCCTTTGTATTTCTGTGTTGTCTGTTGTGATCTCTCCATTTTCATTTCTAATTTTATTGATTTGATTTTTCTCTCTTTGCTTCTTGATGAGTCTGGCTAATGGTTTGTCAATTTTATTTATCCTTTCAAAGAACCAGCTTTTGGCTTTGTTGATTTTTGCTATGGTCTCTTTTGTTTCTTTTGCATTTATTTCTGCCCTAATTTTTAAGATTTCTTTCCTTCTACTAACTCTGGGGTTCTCCAATTCTTCCTTTTCTAGTTGCTTTAGTTGTAGAGTTAGGTTATTTATTTGACTTTTTTCTTGTTTCTTGAGGTATGCCTGTATTGCTATGAACTTTCCTCTTAGCACTGCTTTTATAGTGTCCCACAGGTTTTGGGTTGTTGTGTTTTCATTTTCATTAGTTTCTATGCATATTTTGATTTCTTTTTTGATTTCTTCTATGATTTGTTGGTTATTCAGAAGTGTGTTGTTCAACCTCCATATGTTGGACTTTTTAGTATTTTTTCTCCTGTAATTGAGATCTAATCTTAATGCATTATGGTCAGAAAAGATGCTTGGAATGATTTCGATTTTTTTGAATTTATCAAGTGTAGATTTATGGCCCAGGATGTGATCTATCCTGGAGAAGGTTCCATGAGCACTTGAGAAAAAGGTGAAATTCATTGTTTTGGGGTGAAATGTCCTATAGATATCAATTAGGTCTAATTGATCTAATGTATCATTTAAAGTTTGCGTTTCTTTGTTAATTTTCTGTTTAGTTGATCTGTCCATAGGTGTGAGTGTGGTATTAAAGTCTCCCACTATTATTGTGTTATTGTTGATTTCCCCTTTCATACTTGTTAGCATTTGTCTTACATATTGCGGTGCTCCTATGTTGGGTGCATATATATTTATAATTGTTATATCTTCTTCTTGGATTGATCCTTTGATCATTATGTAGTGGCCTTCTTTGTCTCTTTTCACAGCCTTTGTTTTAAAGTCTATTTTATCGGATATGAGTATTGCCACTCCTGCTTTCTTTTGGTCTCTATTTGCGTGGTATATCTTTTTCCAGCCCTTCACTTTCAGTCTGTATGTGTCCCTTGTTTTGAAGTGGGTCTCTTGTAAGCAGCATATAGAGGGGTCTTGTTTTTGTATCCATTCGGCCAGTCTTTGCCTTTTGGTTGGGGCGTTCAACCCATTTACGTTTAAGGTAATTATTGATAAGTATGATCCCGTTATCATTTACTTTATTGTTTTGGGTTCGGGTTTATACACCCTTTTCGTGTTTCCTGTCTAGAGAATATCCTTTAGAATTTGTTGGAGAGCTGGTTTGGTGGTGCTGAATTCTCTCAGCTTTTGCTTGTCTGTAAAGCTTTTGATTTCTCCTTCGTATTTGAATGAGATCCTTGCTGGGTACAGTAATCTGGGATGTAGGTTATTGTCTTTCATCACTTTAAGTATGTCTTGCCATTCCCTCCTGGCCTGAAGAGTTTCTATTGAAAGATCAGCTGTTATCCTTATGGGAATCCCCTTGTGTGTTATTTGTTGTTTTTCCCTTGCTGCTTTTAATATTTGTTCTTTGTGTTTGATCTTTGTTAATTTGATTAATATGTGTCTTGGGGTGTTTCGCCTTGGGTTTATCCTATTTGGAACTCTCTGTGTTTCTTGGACTTGGGTGATTATTTCCTTCCCCATTTTAGGGAAGTTTTCAACTATTATCTCCTCAAGGATTTTCTCATGGTCTTTCTTTCTGTCTTCTTCTTCTGGGACTCCTATAATTCGAATGTTGGAGCGTTTCATATTGTCCTGGAGGTCTCTGAGATTGTCCTCGTTTCTTTTAATTCGTTTTTCTTGTTTCCTCTCTGATTCATTTATTTCTACCATTCTATCTTCTATTTCACTAATCCTATCTTCTGCCTCCGTTATTCTACTATTTGTTGCCTCCAGAGTGTTTCTGATCTCATTTATTGCGTTATTCATTATATTTTGACTCTTTTTTATTTCATCTAGGTCCTTGTTAAACCTTTCTTGCATCTTCTCAATCCTTGTCTCTAGACTATTTATCTGTGATTCTATTTTGATTTCAAGATTTTGGATCATTTTCACTATCAATATTCGGAATTCCTTCTCAGGTAGATTCCCTACTTCTTCCTCTTTTGTTTGGTTTGGTGGGCAACTCTCCTGTTCCTTTACCTGCTGAGTATTCCTCTGTCTCTTCATCTTGGTTATATTGCTGGGTTTGGGGTGGCCTTTTTGTATTCTGGTAGTTTGTGGAGTTTTCTTTATTATGGAGCTTCCTCACTGTGGGTGGGGTTCTATCATTGGCTTGTCAAGGTTTCCTGGTTAGGGAGGCTTGTGTTGGAGTTCTGGTGGGTGGAACTGGGTTTCTTCTCTCTGGAGTGCAGTGGAGTGACCAGTAATGGGTTATGAGACATCAAGGGTTTTGGAATAATTTTGAGCTGCCTGTATATTGAAGCTCAGGGGAGTGTTCCTGTGTTGCTGGAGAATTTGAGTGGTATGTCTTGTTTTGGAACTTGTTGGCCCTTGGGTGGAGCTTGGTTTCAGTGTAGGTATGAAGGCATTTGATGAGCTCCTATTGCTTAATGTTCCCTGAATTCAAGAGTTCTCTAATGTTTTCAGGCTTTGGACATAAGCCTCCTGCTTCTGGTTTTCAGTTTTATTTTTACAGTAGCCTCTAGACTTCTCCAACTATACAGCACCGATGATAAAACATCTAGGTTAAAGATGAAAAGTTTCTCCACATTGAGGGACACTCAGAGAGGTTCACTGAGTTACAAGGAGAAGAGAAGATGGAGGGGGTAGTTAGAGGTAACTGGAATTAGATGTGGTGAGATCAAAAGAGGAGAGAGCAAGCTAGCCAGTAGTCACTTCCTTATGTGTGTTCTATAGTCTGGACCGCTCAGAGGTATTTACGGAGTTATACGGGGAAGAGGAGAGGGAGGAAGTAGACAGAGGTGACCAGGGGGATAAGAGAGAGGAATGAGAAGGAGAGAGACAAATCCTGCCTGTAACCAGTTCCTTAGGTGTTCTCCACTGGCTGGAACACACAGAGATTCACAGAGTTGGATAGAGAAGAGATGGGGGAGAAAAGAGGCAGAGGCCACCTGGTGGAGAAAAAGGAGAGTCCAAAGGAGGAGAGAGTGGTCAAGCCAGTAATCTCGCTCTCAGGTAAATTTGGGTAGTGAAGTTTGGGTTTTTAGATGTACAAAATTGACAACAGAAACCTAAGAGCAAAGATTAAAAATCTAGAGTAGAGGTTGGATTTTAAAAAATACAATATTAAAGAAAAGAAGCAGAAGGAAAAAGGAAGAAAGAAAAAAAAACACACAAGAATTATTTAAAAAACAAACAAACAAAAAAACAAAACAAACCAAAAAAAAACAAAAAACCACCAACAACCATCCAAAGGCTATATATGGTGTTTGCCTTAAAAAAAAAAAAAAAAAAGAGTCTTTTTTTTTAAAAAAAATATTAATAGTAGGTTATAGAAATAAAAATTAGAGGATAAATAGAAGACTGTTTTTGAAGACAATGGTCTGCTTTTCTGGATGCCTGATGACCTCTGCCAGCCTACCGAAGTTGTTTTGTGGAGTTTGCTCGGAGGTGAAATGTTCTTTTGAGGAATTTGTGAGGGAGAAAGTGGTCTTCCCGTCCTATTCCTCCGCCATCTTTTCGCAAGCCAAGCCTGACACTTTTCTCACTGTTTCCCCATCGATTTCCCACGAAGTGATGGGATCAGATGCCATGATCTCGGTTTTCTGAATGTTGAGCTTTAAGCCAACTTTTTCACTCTCCTGTTTTACTTTCATCAAGAGGCTTTTTAGTTCCTCTTCACTTTCTGCCATAAGGGTGGTGTCATCTGCATATCTGAGGTTATTGATATTTCTCCTGGCAATCTTGATTCCAGCTTGTGTTTCTTCCAGTCCAGCGTTTCTCATGATGTACTCTGCATATAAGTTAAATAAGCAGGGTGACAATATACAGCCTTGATGTACTCCTTTTCCTATTTGGAACCAGTCTCTTGTTCCATGTCCACTTCTAACTGCTGCTTCCTGACCTGCATACAGATTTCTCAAGAGGCAGGTTAGGTGGTCTTGTATTCCCATCTCTCTCAGAATTTTCCACAGTTTATTGTGATGCACACTGTCAAAGGCTTTGGCATAGTCAATAAAGCAGAAATAGATGTTTTTCTGGAACTCTCTTGCTTTTTCCATGATCCAGCGGATGTTGGCAATTTGATCTCTGGTTCCTCTGCCTTTTCTAAAATCAGCTTGAACATCAGGGAGTTCACGGTTCACGTATTGCTGAATCCTAGCTTGGAGAATTTTGAGCATTACTTTACTAGCATGTGAGATGAGTGCAATTGTGCCATAGTTTGAGCATTCTTTGGCATTGCCTTTCTTTGGAACTGGAATGAAAACTGACCTTTTCCAGTCCTGTGGCCACTGCTGAGTTTTTCAAACTTGCTGGCAAATGGAGTGCAGCACTTTCACAGCATCATCTTTCAGGATTTGAAACAGCTCAACTGGAATTCCATCACCTCCAATAGCTTTGTTTGTAGTGATGCTTTCTAAGGCCCACTTGACTTCACATTCCAAGATGTCTGGCTCTAGATTAGTGATCACATCATCATGATTATCTGGGTCGTGAAGATCTTTTTTGTACAGTTCTTCTGTGTGTTTTTGCCACCTCTTCTTAATATCTTCTGCTTCTCTTAGGTCCATAAAATTTCTGTCCTTTATCGACCCCAGTTTTGTATGAAATGTTTCCTTGGTATCTCAGATTTTCTGGAAGAGATCGCTAGTCTTTCCCATTCTGTTGTTTTCCTCTATTTCTTTGCATTGATCGCTGAAGAAGGCTTTCTTATCTCTTCTTGCTATTCTCTGGAACTCTGCATTCAGATGCTTATATCTTTCCTTTTCCCCTTTGCTTTTCACCTCTCTTTTATTCACAGCTATTTGTAAGGCCTCCCCAGACAGCCATTTTGCCTTTTCGCATTTCTTTTCAATGGGGATGGTCTTGATCCCTGTCTCCTGTACAATGTCACAAACCTCATTCCGTAGTTCATCAGGCACTCTATCTATCAGATCTAGACCCTTAAATCTATTTCTCACTTCCACTGTATAATCATAAGGGATTTGATTTAGGTCATACCTGAATGGTCTAGCGGTTTTCCCTACTTTCTTCAATTTAAGTCTGAATTTGGCAATAAGAAGTTCATGATTTGAGCCACAGTCAGCTCCTGGTCTTGTTTTTGTTGACTGTATAGAGCTTCTCCATCTTTGGCTGCAAAGAATATAATCTATCTGATTTCGGTGTTGACCATCTGGTGATGTCCATGTGTAGAGTCTTCTCTTGTGTTGTTGGAAGAGGGTATTTGCTATGACCAGTGCATTTTCTTGGCAAAACTCTATTAGTCTTTGTCCTGTTTTTTTCCGCATTCCAAGGCCAAATTTGCCTGTTACTCCAGCCATTTCTTGACTTCCTACTTTTGCATTCCAGTCCCCTATGATGAAAAGAACATCTTTTGGGGGTGTTATTTCTAAAAGATCTTGTAGGTCTTCATAAAACCGTTCAACTTCAGTTTCTTCAGTGTTACTGTTTGGGGCATAGACTTGGATAACTGTGATATTGAATGGTTTGCCTTGGAAACAAACAGAGCTCATTCTGTCATTTTTGAGACTGCATCCAAGTACTGCATTTCAGACTCTTTTGTTGACCATGATGGCTACTCCATTTGTTCAGAGGGATTCCTGCCCACAGTAGTACATGTAATGATCGTCTGAGTTAAATTCACCCATTCCAGTCCATTTTAGTTTGCTGATTCCTAGAATGTCAACGTTCACCCTTGCCATCTCTTGTTTGACCACTTTCAGTTTTCCTTGATTCATGGACCTGACATTACAGGTTCCTATGCAATATTGCTCTTTACAGCATCAGATCTTGCTTCTATCACCAGTCACATCTACAGCTGGGTATTGTTTTTGCTTTGACTCCATCCCTTCATTCTTTCTGGACTTATTTCTCCACTGATCTCCAGTAGCATATTGGGCACCTAATGATCTGGAGAGTTCCTCTTTTGGTATCCCATCATTTTGCCTTTTCATACTGTTCATGGGGTTCTCAAGGCAAGAATACTGAAGTGGCTTGCCATTCACTTCTCCAGTAGACCACATTTTATCAGGCCTCTCCACCATGTCCCGCCCGTCTTGGGTTGCTCCACAGGCGGAGCCATAATTCTATTACCATCTTCTTAATTGTTTGGGGTTCTTTCTTTGTAGGTCTCTTCCTTCTCTTGTGTTTCCAACTTATTGAAGTTTCTTTAACATTTACTGTAAAACTGGTTTGGCAGTACTGAACTCTCTTAACATTTGCTTGTTTGTAAAGCTTTTGACTTCTCTGCCAAATTAAGAAATAGGGTCTTGCTGGGGAGACTATTCTTGGTTGTAGTTTATTCCCTTTCATCACCTTAAACATACTATGACGTTCCTTTCTGACTTGTAGATTTTCTGCTCAGAAATTTGCTGATAGATTTGTGAGAGTTCCCTTGTATGATATTTGTCATTTTTCTCTTGTTACTTTTGCTATTTTATCTTTTTTTTTTTTTTTTTAACCCCAGTTTGATTACTATGTGTCTTAGTGTGTTCCTCCTTGGGTTTATCCTGCTTAGGACTCTCTGGACTTCCTGAACTTGGTTGACTATTTCTTTTCCCATATTAGCGAAGTTTTCAGCCTTTTCAAATATTGTCTCAGGTCCTTTCTCTTTCTTCTCGTGGGACCCCTATCATGCAAATGTCAGTGTGTTTAATGCTATCCCAGCGAACTCAGGCTGTCTTTTTTTTTTTTTTTAATTCTTTTTTTTTTTTTTAATATTCTGTTTTACTGCCAAGATTTCCACCATTCTGTCTTCCACCATACTTCCAAACCAGTTTTACAGTAAATGTTAAAGAAACTTCAATAAGTTGGAAACACAAGAGAAGGAAGAGACCTACAAAGAAAGAACCCCAAACAATTAAGAAGATGGTATTACAATTATGGCTCTGCCTGTGGGGCAACCCAAGATTTCCACCATTCATGGTCATTTAACCATTCTTCTACCTCAGTTATTCTGCTGTTGGTCCCTTCTAATGTATTGTTCATCTCTGTTTGTCCTTTAGTTCTTTTAGGTTTTGGTAAACATCTCTTGCATTCTTATCTTCTTCACTCTTTTCCCAAGATCCTGGACCATCTGCCCTATCACTATTTTGAATTCTTTTTCTGGAATGTTGCCTATCTCCACTTCATTTGTTTTTTGCTTTTCATTTTTGTTGTTGTTGTTTATTTGATCTTATTCTTTCATTTGGGAGAAAATCCCCTACTCTTTCATTTAAATTAACTTTCTGTGATTGTGGTTTTTATTCTGGAGACTGTGGAATTGTAGTTCTTCTTGCTTCTTCTGTCTGCCCTCTGAGGGATGAATCTGATGGGAGGGACTAATTGCGAGAAAAACTGGGTCTTGTTCTGGTGGGCAGGGTCATGGTTAGTAAAACTTTCATCCAATTATCTGCTGATAGATGGTGCTGCACTCCCTCTCTGTTAGTTGTTTGGCCTGAGGCAACCCAGTCCTGAGTCTATAGTTTCTATGGTAGGTTAAGAGGGCTGCAAGAGAGGTAACTTTCCAAGGGGCATATTTCAAGACTGCTTCTGCAAGTGACCCTGTCCCTGCAGCAAGCCACTACTGACTCACACCTCCACAGGAGACCCTTACACACTAGCAGGTATGTCTGATTTAGTCTCCTGTAGGGTCACTGCTCCTTTCCCCTGGGTCCTGCTGCATGCAAGATTTCATCTGTGCCCTCCAAGTGTAGAGTCTCTGTTTCCCCAAGTCCTGTGGAAGTTCTGTAATCAAATTCCATTGGCCTTCAAAGTCAGATTCCCGGGGGATTCCTAGTCCTTTTGCTGGACCCCAAGACTGGGAAGACTGAGGTAGGGCTCAGAACCATCACAACAGTGGGAAATCTTATGTATTATTGTTCTCCAGTTTGTGGTTCTCCCAGGAGGTGGATATGGGGTTTGATTTTATCATGATTGTGCCCCTCCTACCCTCTCATTGTGGTTTCTCCTTTGTCTTTTGTTGCAGGATATCTTTGTTTTTTTTGGTGTTTTCCAGCATCCTCCTGTCTAATGCTATTCAACAGCAAGTTGCAATTTCACTGCTCTTGCAGAAGGAGATGAAGGCAAGCCCTTCTACTTTGCCATCTTGATTTGATCTCCAAAACTTACTTTTAAAATAACATTTTAAAATAACAAGCCCTCTATTATGCCAAGTGAAATGTCAGACAAAGATAAATGCCCTATGATTTCACTTATATGTGAAATCTGAAAAACAAACAAACAACAAAACATAAGCAGACTCATAGATATAGAGAATAAATGAGTGGTTGCCAGAGGAGTTGGATGGGGACAGCCAAAATAGATGAATAGGATAGATGAATAGGGATTTAAAGATTAAAAGCCTCCAGTTATATAATAACTACATCATGGGGATGTAATGTACACATAGAAAATATAAGAAATAATATTGTAATACTTTTGGGGGCAACAAAAGTATTACTGCGTATATTTAAAATTTCCATTTATCACAGGGAAATTTAAAATTGATTCATAAAAAATCACAATTTTCAAGATTTCAAAGGATATGGAAAATTTTAAGTATAACATTTTACTTCTTAAATGCTGTTTTTCCTCCTCTGATTCTGCCACCTCTGTCTATGTTATCTACTTATTGATGAAATTTTGTGCATATCTTATGGGTTTATTGATCAGTTAACACTCATGGCATTTTGGGGGATCTGTATATACTAGCCACAGATTTTTCTATGCAGTAAGCATTGTTTATATATGAATTGTAAATTTATCCAACTAATTTGTTGAAATAATTCCAATGAAACTATGAAGACTAAGGATACCCCAAATTTATAGTTTCAAGTCCAAAGTAAAATAGATTTTCCTCTATTATATAGACAGGATTTCATCAATCTTATCTACAAGTGTTTATATGGATATATTTCCTAAAACTGTATAAATGTTACATTTTTATTCTTCGGCAATATGTTACAAAGAAATTGCCTTTTCTTCTGTTACTGTTGAGCCTGTCATTTTCATATATGCTTAGTCCTTACCAGTCACTTGCATTATTTCATTTTGCTCTGTTTTTTTTCTTTTCATTTTCCTTGGTATATCAATGTCTTAGTGTAGTGCAAATGAAATACCATATTTTATTGCCGTCAATTTACTGTGTTTTGTATTTTGGTTGTATATTAAAATATAATCATACTATGTTAAAAAAAAAAAAAGAAATAATATTGTAACAACTTTGTATGGTGACAGATAAATGGTAATTGGATTTTGTGTGAATACTTCATAAAGTATAAAAATATTGAATCACTGTGTTGTAATTAAACCTTTATTTAAAACTAAAAGAATACAGTATATTAATTATAACTTAATGTAAAAAATATGATAAGGGATTGTCAGGCTTTAGTTGATAATTGGTTTGAATTGACAACTGACTTTGAGTTGGATATTGTTGAAGTTGGATAATGGGTACTTTGGAATCTGTTTGTGTACAGGTCTTGCCTTTTTTTTTTTTTTTTTTAAAGATATCATTTAGTTTTCCTTTTTAAAATTTGTGTTATTTCTTTATTTTTGGCTTTGCTGGGTCTTCATTGCTGCATGGGCTTTTCTGTAGTTGTGTTGAGCTATGCCTACTCTCCAGTTCGGGAACACAGGCTTTTCATTGTGGCGGCTTTTTCTGTTGTGGAGCACAGGTTCTAGGGCATGTGGGCTTCAGTAGTTGTGGCACATGGAATAAGTAGTTGCAGCTCCTGGGCTCTAGAACAGGCTCAATAGTTATGGAGCACAGCCTTTGTTACTCTGTGACAAGTGAAATTTTCCCAGGTGAGCTATCAAACCCATATCTCCTGCATTAGTAGGTGGATTCTTTACCACTGAGCCACCAGGGAAGACCCTATGTACACGTTTTAATTTCTCAATTATTAAGAATTTTAAATAATGTAAATTTTAAAGAAAATTTTATCTTAGAATAATCCCCCAAGATATAATAAAATTTAAAAATTAAAATGTAAGAACATATGTGTAGTAGTCTATCACTTGTGCTAAACATAAGCAGTTTTTACATATTTGATTGTATGTGCATAAAATGTCTCTGGAATCACACTCACTTCCCAGTGAAATTGGTTGTCTTTAGTGAATATAAGTAAACGGCTAAAAACTAGGGATGAGAGGAAGACTTCTGTGTATGTACCTTTTTTAACTTTAGAATTTTAAACCTTAATATAAAATGCAAATTAAAAATAAAGTCCATACCTAAGGAAAATTTGCTCTGTGTCTCTTCCAGAGAAATGATGTTATAAACATGTCCCTAATCTTTATATATCTTATCTGCATCACATGTTAAAGTAGGATTTTCCTTGACATAAAACTCTGAGGTTCACAGAACAAATAATCTCTTTAGGTTCAAGTCCAGAGCACAACTTAAACACCCTGAGAAAAACAAAACTACCAGAAGCTCTCTACTCCAAAAATGTAATAGTTTGCTCTCCATCCTAAATTCTCATCACAGTTTAAGAGATCAAAGTTTTCCAGATCCCTAATCAGAGGCCAGCAGTATCTCATCTTGAGAGAGGGTTCACTATCAAAAGGAGCAAGTATCAAACCTTGAAGCAGAAAGCTCTGGTCATTGAGACCATAGTGCATTAAGGACAATGATCCTAGACCCACCTTACACCCCAGAGTTAATTGAGAATAGTCAACAAAAGAGCAAAACTGTCTGTCATCAAGTCCTTGACAGAGTCCTAATAAGGATCTCTAATTAAATAGAGAAGCTTAGCAAAGTGACTCAGTCATATATATATATGTGTATGTATGTATATATATATATATATATATATATATATATATATCCATTCTCCTTCAAACACACCTTCCATGCAGGCCACCACATAAAATTGAGCAGAGTTCCCTGTGCTATACAGTATGTCCTTATTGGTTACCTTTTTTAAGTATAGCAGTGTGTCAGTTTACTGTGCACTTGAAACTATCATAACATTGTTAATCAACTATACTGCTACATAAAATAAAAAGTTTTAATAAATAGAGAAACTTGAGAGGATGGCAATGTCTGTATGAGGATTAATAGTTGAACAACATAACCAAAAAGTACTGATTAATAGATTTAAATCATTTTGCAGTGCTGTATTCCAGCCCATAATTTTCAAGGGTTTTGCCAACAACTATACAGAGGAAACAATATGCTTATCAAATTTGTGAAAGACACAAAGCTGTGAAGGGTAATATATACATTATACAACAAAAGTAGATGATGGCCCTGACATTGTATGAAAACTAAAACAATGGAATTTTAGAGAAAGAAATGTAAAGACAGACCTATTTTCAGGAAATATATATATATATATCTTCACTGGTGCAAGATACAGAAAGTCTGATCTATCTGCAACAGGTATAAAAGAGAGTTGGGAATGTTAGCTTATAGTAAAGATGAAGTTTCTGTTTATGATCATTATCTAGGGTTCAGAGGCAGTATTCCTATTCTACTCTGTGTAGAGCAAAAAGCCTACAGATACAAAGCCCCTAGACACCACACTTCCTAGATAGAAGCTTGACAAACTAAAAGTGATTTAAATGAACACAACCGTGATTCTGAGGGGGATTTAAATTGATGACAGAGAGCAAAAGCAGGGAAAATAAGTAGCAAACTAAATTCTCAGATGGAATGGTAGCTATTCTCAAATATTCCAGTTGCTTCAGGTCAAAGAACAAGTAAAAATGGTAAAGGATAAAAATAAACTCCATTATGTAAGAAACTAATCCCCAGTCCATGTCCAATGGAGGATACAGGATGCTTGGGGTTGGTGCACAGGGATGACCCAGAGAGATGTTATGGGGAGGGAGGTGGGAGGGGGGTTCATGTTGGGAACACATGTACACACGTGGTGGATTCATGTCAATGTACAGCAAAACCAATACAGTACTGTAAAGTAAAATAAAGTAAAAATAAAAATAAAAATAAACTCCATTGGAAGAAATCTTCAGTTCAGTTCAGTTCTGTCACTCTGACACTGTTTCAACTGTTTCTCCATCTATTTCCCATGAAATGATGGGACCAGATGCCATGATCTTCGTTTTCTGATTCTTGAGCTTTAAGCCAACTTTTTCACTCTCCACTTTCAGTTTCATCAAGAGGCTTTTTAGCTCCTCTTCACTTTCTGCCATAAGGGTGGTGACATCTGCATATCTGAGGTTATTGATATTTGTCCTGGCAATCTTGATTCCAGCTTGTGTTTCTTCCAGTCCAGCGTTTCTCATGATGTACTCTGCATATAAGTTAAATAAGCAGGGTGACAATATACAGCCTTGATGTACTCCTTTTCCTATTTGGAACCAGTCTCTTGTTCCATGTCCACTTCTAACTGCCGCTTCCTGACCTGCATACAGATTTCTCAAGAGGCAGGTTAGGTGGTCTTGTATTCCCATCTCTCTCAGAATTTTCCACAGTTTATTGTGATGCACACTGTCAAAGGCTTTGGCATAGTCAATAAAGCAGAAATAGATGTTTTTCTGGAACTCTCTTGCTTTTTCCATGATCCAGCGGATGTTGGCAATTTGATCTCTGGTTCCTCTGCCTTTTTAAAAACTAGCTTGAACATCAGGGAGTTCACGGTTCATGTATTGCTGAATCCTAGCTTGGAGAATTTTGAGCATTACTTTACTAGCATGTGAGATGAGTGCAACTGTGCGGTAGTTTGAGAATTCTTTGGCATTGCTTTTCTTTGGAATTGGAATGAAAACTGACCTTTTCCAATCCCGTGGCCACTGCTGAGTTTTCCAAATTTGCTGGCATATTGAGTGCAGCACTTTCACAGCATCATCTTTCAGGATTTGAAACAGCTCAACTGGAACAATAGCTTTGTTTGTAGTGATGCTTTCTAAGGCCCACTTGACTTCACATTCCAAGATGTCTGGCTCTAGATTAGTGATCACATGGAAAGTGAAATTTGATTGAATATAATTTGATCTTTTCTAGCAGTCAGAACTCAAAAAGTGGAATGGGCTATCTCCAGAAATAGTATGTCACTTGATGCTGGAAAGCTCAAGCAAAAGAAGGAAATTCCTATGTGGACGTGTTAAGAAGGGCATGTCTTTGCACTGGCTTGAAGTTCCAGTATGTCTAAAGTGGCTGGATTGCCTTGGGAGAAAAGCATTCAGTCTTTAACTTCTAATGATTGCTCTAGGTTTTTATGCCTTTTGTCAGCTTGAGGAAGATGCCTTCCACTCCTAACTTGCTGGGGACTTAGGTCATGGAAGTATTGTTGAGGAGTGAAGAGACTGAATAGAAATGCATGGAATATGGTCTGTGAGAGGGCCTCACATTTCTCCTGCTTTTTCAGACATCAGTGTGATATATCTGGTGTTTTGGGAAAGATCAGTGGCTCTCATTCACTGGGCATATGAATGTAGCAACTCCTTATAATAAATTCCTTCATTCAAAGGCCTCAGTGTGGGAACATTCAAAATTACTAGTCTTTTCAGAAGTGTTGCTCTTACTCTTTAATTCATTCGTTCATGAATGCTTTTAAGGTAAATATATATATATACAAAATGAGTAAGGGAAAATAAAGGAATGAGACTTCCTGGTGAAGTAAACAGCAAAAGGGCTAATTTAAATGTGATGATAAAATCCAAGACAAGCTGACAACTAGCTGTAAAGTCCTATGATAAACAGCGGTTGTCAAGTTAATTGTTTGCCACACTCATATTTTTTCAGCCTGGCTTATCAGTAAAGAAGGCTGTAGAAACTGACCTGTGTTCAGGCGTGTCACTCCTATAAACCACCTGCTGAACCTCCAGTTCCTGTCAGCTGAGGGCTGTCTCTTCCTGCTCAGAGCTATATATGCAGTGGTATTTGCAGAAGGGTGTGAGAGAAAAAGTAAATAACTGAATTGCATACATACTATATCCTGCCTGTTTCCTTTTTGATACATCATAGGGTTCCCCCCCCCCCACCTTGATATAGAGGAGGTACAGATTCTCCTTGAACAAATCCTAATCAAAACTTCAGCTAGCAGATTACTAAACTTTGCTTAATGAAGTGCCACCCAGACATGCCTGTATTTTCACATCGTGGCTGAGTTCAGTGAACTGTTTATTAATAGACTTGGCTTATCCCGTCCCAACCCCAAGACACTGAGGCCTCTGTCTGAACCAGGCTCATGAGTTTCTTCCTAGGCTCTCTCAGGAACCGGAGTACTTCTGGTAAGTTTTTATAAAATCCTTGTATGTTTTCATGACAAAATGAAACTTTTTTGTTAGTCCATATTGACAAGTAGTATATTTCATCCCCATAATTATTAGATTCATTCGTGTTCTTTTCTGGAGATTTCTTATTAAAGTGAAAGAAATATGGCTTAAAAGGTAGGGGAGAAATCTCCACTTTGTAGAATGCCCCTTCGGATTTTTTTTTTCTTTTTCTTATTTGGTTTCTTTGTGCTAGGCTTTTTCCCTCAAATTAAAAGATATCTATTTTCATTTAATTCCAAGGTGGAATTAAGTAAATTAATTGGAGTCACAAGACTTTGTTCAGTTCTCATACTTTCCCTGTGTTAAAATATGATGCTATATTTTGTTGAAAATAAAAAATGATTTTAAGAAAAATATTTCTGAGGAAAATAGTTAAATAATGATTTATTTTTAATTTAAAATAAAACAGATAAATAACGTTTCCTCCTGAATATTTCAAAAGGCTTTTTGTGATATAATTTTTGTTATAGAAATTTGTGACCAACATAATTTTGCTTAAGATATTCAAACAGCAATCAGAGATAAAATGTTATGGTATATGTCTCAAAATTCAGGTTGGATCAGACTTATGTTATTGCCTGTGTGTTGTGTGACAAAGTACAGAAAATTCATCCAGGCTATTACATTACATTATCAACAGTTAAAAACAAATTTTCTCTTGGATGCAATATTTAAAATCATACAGACACACACAAAATGCTGATTTTCATATCTACAATCCCAACCTAGAGTCATTTTATCTAGGATTTAGCAGCAAAGTCTCTTTATTATGAAAATTTTCAAACATAAAGGAAAAATGAAATAATTATAACTTGAATATCCAAATACCTACCATGCAAATACTACAGTTAATATTTCCCTAGGATTTCCTGGTGGTCCAATTGTTAAGACTCCAAGCTTTCATTTCACAGGCATGGGTTCAATACCTGGTTGGGGAACTAAGATTCCACATGCCATGTGGTAAAAAAGAAAATGTATATATAATAAAATGATAAAAATAAAAACATTTTCCTATATTGGCTTCTGCACATACTATCCAATATCCACTATCTATCCATCAACTTATCTACTTTACTTTTTGATGGATTGTAAATTTCAATTTAACTTTTTCCTTGAGGTAAAATTCATGTGCAAGTATAATGCACAAATCTTTAGTATGCCATTTGATGAGTTTTGATAAATACACACATCCATGTAACCCAAGTCCCTGTCAATATATAGAAGATCACCATCACTCCAGATCTATAAAAATTCTTCCTCCCCCTGCTCAGTCAGTCCCTTACCCCATCCTAGAGTCAAATACACTTCTCTCCCTTCATGTAGTATACACCCATGATTCTATTTAGATTCATTTATGTTTTTGAGTGTATTAGTAAGTCATTTATTACTTTAATGTGAATAGTATCCCAACTGTATTTCAATGTACGAATGTCCATGTCTTGTTTTTCTATTCTTTTTGTTGAACTTTATCCAGTTTGGGGCTATTATAAACAAGCCTGGATATTCATAGATGTATCTTTATGGACATTCTTAGATGTATATTTCACTGAATATATATTTTTAGCCTCATGTGTTAACAACGAGGAATAAAATTGCTGAGTCATAATGTGCTAAGAACTTTAGCTTTATGAGACACTATCAGAACTTTTCCAAAATGATTACATCATCTCATCTCCCTCACTTCAGTTATGTGACATCCTTGCTAATTTTGAGGTGGTCAGTCTTTTCAATTTTTGTTATTCTTGTGTTTTGATAATGCTCTCATTGTGGTTTTATTTGCATTTACCTGATGAATAATGTTGTAAACATTTTCTGGGGATTAGTGGTCATTTGTACATATTCTTTTTTTGAGTGGTCATTTGTACATATTTCTTTATTGAATGTCTATTTCAATATTTGACTTATTATACACACACACACACAAACACACACACACACACACATATATATATATATATCTATATATATATATGGTAGCTTGTCTTTTATGATTGAGTTGGAGGAATTCTTTTAAGTATATATTCCAGCTGCAAGTTCTGGGTCAGTTATTACTATGCAGATATGTTCTCCCAGTCTGTGGCTTGCTTATTAATTTTCTTAAATGTGTAGCTTGATGAGCACTAGTTTTAAATTTGGTTGAAGCCTAATTCCAACAAAGATCTAGTCAAGGCTATGGTTTTTACAGTGGCCATGTATGGACGTGAGAGTTGGATTATGAAGAAAGCTGAGCACCAAAGAATTGATGCTTTTGAACTGTGGTGTTGGAGAAGACTCTTGAGAGTCCCTTGGACCGCAAGGAGGTCCACCTAGCCCATTCTAAAGGAGATCAGTCGTGGATGTTCTTTGGAAGGACTGATGTTGAAGTTGAAACTCCAATAGTTTGGTGACCTCATGCGAAGAGTTGACGCATTGGAAAAGACTTTGATGCTGGAGGGGATTGGAGGCAGGAGGAGATAGGGACGACAGAGGATGAGATGGTTGGATGGCATCACTGATTCGGTGGACGTGAGTCTGAATGAACACCAGGAATTGGTGATGGACAGGGAGGCCATAGTTGAGTTTAGTTCAGTCACTCAGTCGTGTCCGACTCTTTGCGAACCCATGAATCGCAGCACGCCAAGCCTCCTTGTCCATCATCAACTCCTGGAGTTCATTCAGACTAACGTCCATCAGGTCACTGATGCCATCCATCCATCTCATCCTCTGTGGTACCCTTCTCCTGCCTCCAATCCCTCCCAGCATCAGAGACTTTTCAAATGAGTCAACACTTCACATGAGGTGGCCAACGTACTGGAGTTTCAGCTTTGGCATTGTTACTTTCAAAGAAATCCCAGGGCTGGTCTCTTTCAGAATGGACTGGTTGGATCTCCTCGCAGTCCAAGGGACTCTCAAGAGTCTTCTCCAACACCACAGTTCAAAAGCATCAATTCTTTGGCACTCAGCTTTCTTCACAGTCCAATTCTCACATCCATACTGACCACAGGAAAAACCATAGCCTTGACTAGATGGACCTTAGTAGGCAAAGTAATGTCTCTGCTTTTGAATATACTATCTACGTTGGTCATAACTTTTCTGCCAAGGAGTAAGTGTCTTAATTTCATGGCTGCAATCACCATCCTCAGTGATTTTGGAGCCCCCAAAAAATAAAGTCTGACAATGTTTCCACTGTTTCCCCATCTATTTCCCATGAAGTGATGGGACCGGATGCCATGATCTTCGTTTTCTGAATGTTGAGGTTTAGGCGAACTTGTTCACTCTCCACTTTCACTTTCATCAAGAGGCTACTTAGTTCCTCTTCACTTTCTGCCATAAGGGTGGTGTCATCTGCATATCTGAGGTTATTGATATTTCTCCTGGCAATCATGATTCCAGCTTGTGTTTCTTCCAGTCCAGCATTTCTCATGATGTACTCTGCATATAAGTTAAATAAGCAGGGTGACAATATACAGCCTTGACGTACTCCCTTTCCTATTTGGAACCAATCTGTTGTTCCATGTCCACTTCTAACTGCTGCTTCCTGACCTGTATACAGATTTCTCAAGAAGCAGGTCAGGTGGTCTGGTATTCCCATCTCTTTAAGAATTTTCCACAGTTTATTGTGATCCACACAGTCAAAGGCGTTGGCATAGCCAATAAAGCAGAAATAGATGTTTTTCTGGAACTCCCTTGCTTTTTCCATGATCCAGTGGATGTTGGCAATTTCATCTCTGGTTCCTCTGCCTTTTCTACAACTAGCTTGAACATCAGGAAGTTCACAGTTCACGTATTGCTGAATCCTAGGTTGGAGAATTTTGAGCATTACTTTACTAGCATGTGAGATTAGTGCAATTGTGCAGTAGTTTAAGCATTCTTTGGCATTGCCTTTCTTTGGGATTGGAGTGAAAACTGAACTTTTCCAGTCCTGTGGCCATTACTGAGTTTTCCAAATTTTCTGGCATATTGAATGCAGCACTTTCACAGCATCATCTTTCAGAATTTGAGATAGCTCAACTGGAATTCCATCACCTCCACTAGCTTTGTTCGTAGCGATGCTTTCCATGGCCCTCTTGTCTGGCTCTAGGTGAGTGATCACACCATCACGATTATCTGGGTCGTGAAGATCTTTTTTCTACAGTTCTTCTGTGTATTCTTGCCGCCTCTTCTTAATATCTTCTGCTTCTGTTAGGTCCATACCATTTCTGTCCTTTATCGAGCCCATCTTTGTATGAAATATTCCCTTGATATCTCTAATTTTCTTGAAGAGATCTCTAGTCTTTTCCATTATGTGCTTTTCCTCTATTTATTTGCATTGATTGCTGAGGAAGGCTTTCTTATCTCTTCTTCCTATTCTCTGGAACTCTGCATTCAGATGCGTATATCTTTCATTTTCTCTTTTGCTTTTCACCTCTCTTCTTTTCACATCTATTGGTAAGGCCTCCCCAGACAGCCATTTTGCCTTTTGCATTTCTTTCCCATGGGGATGGTCTTGTTCCCTGTCTCTTGTACAATGTCACGAACCTCTGTCCATAGTTCATCAGGCACTCTCTCTATCAGATTTAGGCCCTTAAATCTATTTCTCACTTCCACTGTATAATCATAAGGGATTTGATTTACATCATACCTGAGTGATCTAGCGATTTTCCCTACTTTCTTCAATTTGAGTATGAATTTGGTAACAAGCAGTTCATGATTTGAGCCACAGTCAGCTCCTGGTCTTGTTTTTGTTGACTGTATAGAGCTTCTCCATCTTTGGCTGCAAAGAATATAATCAATCTGATTTCGGTGTTGACCATCTGGTGATGTCCATGTGTAGAGTCTTCTCCTGTGTTTTTGGAAGAGGGTGTTTGCTATGACCAGTGCATTTTCTTGGGAAAACTCTTTTAGTCTTTGCCCTGACGTGCTGTGGTTCATGGAGTTTCAAAGTTCGGACAGTACTGAGTGACTGAACTGAACTGACTGAAGCCTCATTACCTATATTTTGTACGGTTATTGCTACCATGTGATATATATATTTCCCATGTTTCCAAGGCACTGGTCTATCTTTTCTCCCCTTAGAAGCCTTATAATTTTACTTTTTAGATTTATTTTTATTGAGGTAGCATCAGTTTATAACGTTATACATTTCATGTGTATAGTATTATATTTCTACTTCTGCATATCCCACAATGTGTTTACCACCATAAATTTAATTTCCATCTGTCACCATAAAGTGAAACCTTTGGCCCTTTAGATCCCCCCTCCGTCTACCCCTCTGGTAACTACTACTGTGTTTGTTTTTGCTTGGTTCATTTATTTTGGTTTGTTTGTTTAATTCCACATATGCATGAAATCATACACTGTTTGTCTTCCTCCATCAGGGTAAGGTCCACCCATGTTGTAACAAATATCAAGATTTCATCTTTTTATGGCTGAGTAATATTCCTTCCTGTGTATATATATATATCATATCTTCTTTATCCATTCATCTGTTGATGGACAATTAAGTTTCCATATCTTGGCAATAATACTACTATGAACATTGGGGTGCATGTATCTTTTTGAATTAGCACTTTCACATTACTGTATAAATAACTGGAAGTGAGGTAACTGGATCATATAGTAGTTCTTTTTTTTCTTTGAGGTATTTCCATATGGTTCTCCACAATAACTGCACTGATTTACAATGCCACAAACAGTTCACAAGAATTCCCTTTTCTCCACATCCTTATCAGCACCTGTTCTTCTTATCTTTTAGATAGTAGACATTCTAATAGGGATGAGGTTCTATCTCATTATGGTTTTGATTTGAATTTCCCTGCTATTGAAAACCTTCTCATATATCTATTTGCCATCTGCATGTCTCTTTTGGAAAAACATCTATTCAGTGTCTCTGCCTATTTTTTTTTTCTCTCTTTTTAAAACAAATTTATTTATTTTAATTGTAGGTTAATTACTTTACATTATTGTATTGGTTTTGCCATACATAAACATGAATCTGCCACAGGTATACACGTGTTCCCCATCCTGAACCCCCTTCCCTCCTCCCTCCCCGTACCATCCCTCTGGGTCGTCTCAGTGCACAAGCCCCAAGCATCCCGTATCACGCATTGAACCTGGACTGGCGATTCGTTTCCTATATGATATTATACATGTTTCAATGCCATTCTCCCAAATTATCCCACCCTCTCCCTCTCCCACAGAGTCCAAAAGACTGTTCTATACATCTGTGTCTCTTTTGTTGTCTCTGATACAGGCTTATCATTACCATCTTTCTAAATTCCATATATATGCATTAGTATACTATATTGGTGTTTTTTTTCTTTGTGGCTTGCTTCACTCTGTATAATAGGCTCCAGTTTCACCCACCTCATTAGAATTGATTCAAATTGGGTTGAATTTTTTTGTTGTTGAATGAGTTTTTGTATATTTTGGATTTTAATTTCTTAACATATATACTGTTTGAAAGTATCTTCTCCCATTTCATACAGTATTTTGCTGCTGCTGTTGATGGCATTTTTTGATGTACAAAAGCTTTTTAGTTTGATGTAGTCCCATTAGTTTATTTTTACTTTTGCTTCCTTTGCCTGAGGACATGTATCTAAAAAGATATCGCTAAGACTGGTGTCAAAGAGAATGTTGTCCAAGTTTTCTCCTAGGAGTTTTCTGATTTCTGAAGAAGGAAATGGCAGTCCACTCCAGTATTCTTGCCTGGAAAATTCCATGGACAGAGGAGCCTGGCAGCCTACAGTCCATGTGGTCACAAAGAGTTGAACATGACTGAGAGATTTCGCTTTCTGGTTTCAAGTCTTAGCTTCAAATCTTTAATCCATTTTGAGTTGATTTTTGTGTATGGTGTGAGATAGTGAGTGATCTAATTTCTTTCTTTCTTTTTTTTTTTTTTTTTGCATGTGGCTCTTGTTTTCCTAATACCATTTATTGAAGGATTGTCTTTTTACCAAGGACTATCTTTTCTCCTTTGTGAAAAATTAATTACCTGTAAACACATGGGTTTATTTCTGGGCTCTCAATTCTGTTCCACTTATCTATGTATCTGTTTTTCTGCCAAAGTGATGTTATTTTAATATTATTTATTAAATTTATTATTAATAAATATTATATAACCATATATTGTATAATATTATTTATTTGTTATTAATGTTATTTTGTGATATAGTTTGAAATAAAGGACTGTGATACCTCCAGCTTTGTTTCCCCCCCAGCTCAGGAGTGCTTTGGATAATCAGTCGTTTATTATTCCATAAAAATTTTAGAATTTCTTGTTCTTTTTCTGTGAAAAATGCCGTTGCAATTTTGAAAAGGATTGTATTGAATCAGTCGATAGCTTTAGGTAATACAGACATTTTAACAACACTAATTTTTCTGATTAATGAGTGTGGGTTTGCATGCTAAGTCACTTCAGTAGTGTCTGACTCTTTGCAAACCTATAACTGTAGCCCACCAGGCTCCTCTGTCCATGGGATTCTCTAGGCAAGAATACTGGAGTGGGTTTCAATGTGCTCCTCCGGGGGATCTTCCCAATTCAGGAATCAAACCTATGTCTCTTATGTCTCCTGTATTGGCAGGCAGGTTTTTTACCACTAGTGCCTCCTGGGAAGTTTCAATTCATGATTATGAGATATACATGTGTATCTTTCCATTTACTTGTGTCTTCAATGTCTTTCAGCAATGTCTTATAATTCTCAGCATATAGGTCTTTCATTTCCTTGGATAGATTTATTCCTTGGCATTTTATTCTTTCTGTTACAATTGTAAGTTTGTCCCCTTATTTCTCTTTTTCTTAGTTCATTGTTTGTGCAAAGTTTTGCATCCTGAAACTTACTTCTTCTTTTCCATATTGGACTCCTTTCATTTCTTTTTCTTGCCTAATTGCTCTGGCTAGGATTTCCAATACTATGTTAAATAGGAGTAGTGAAAATTGATATCCTTGTCTTATTCATGACTGTAGTTCAGTTCATTCGCTCAGTCATGTCTGACTCTTTGCGCCCCCATGAACTTCAGCACGTCAGGCCTCCCTGTATATCACCAACTCCCGGAGTCCACCCAAAACCATGTCCATTGAGTCAGTGATGCCCTGCAACCATCTCATCTTCTGTCGTCCCCTTCTCCTCCTACCCTCAATCTTTGCCAACATCATGGTCTTTTCCAATGAGTCAACTCTTCACATCAGCTGGCCAAAGTATTAGAGTTTCAGCTTCAACATCAGTCCTTCCAATGAACACTCAGGACTGATCTCCTTTAGAATGGATTGGTTGGATCTCCTTGCAGTCCAAGGGACTCTTAAGTCTTCTCCAACATCACAGTTCAAAAGCATCACTTCTTCAGTGCTCAGCTTTCTTTATAGTCCAACTCTCACCACCATATATGACCACTGGAAAAACGATAGCCTTGAGTAGATGGATCTTTGTTGGCAAAGTAATGTCTCTGCTTTTTAATATGCTGTCTAGGTTGATCATAATTTTTCTTCCAAGGAGTAAGTATCTTTTAATTTCATGGCTGCAATCACCATCTGCAGTGATTTTGGAGCTACAAAAAATAAAGTCAGCCACTGTTTCCCCATCTATTTACCATGAAGTGATGGGACCAGAATGCCATGATCTTAGTTTTCTGAATGTTGAGTTTTAAGCCACCTTTTTCACTCTCCTCTTTCACTTTCATCAAGAGGCTCTTTTTCACTTTGTCATAAAGGTGGTTTCATCTGCATATCTAAGGTTATTAATACTTCTCCCAGCTTTTGCTTCCTCCAGCCAAGCATTTCTCATGATGTACTCTTCATATAAATTAAATAAGCAGGTGACAATATACAGCCTTGACGTACTCCTTTTCCTATTTGGAACCAGTCTGTTGTTCCATGTCCAGTTCTAACTGTTGCTTCCTCACCTGCATACAGATTTCTCAAAAGGCAGTTCAGGTGGTCTGGTATTTCCATCTCTTTCAGAATTTTCCACAGTTTATTATGATACACAGTCAAAGGCTTTGTCATAGTCAACAAAGCAGAAATAGATGTTTTTCTGGAACTCTCTTGCTTTTTCGATGATCTAGCAGATGTTGGCAATTAATCTCTGGATCCTCTGCCTTTTCTAAAACCAGCTTGAACATCAGGGAGTTCACAGTTCACATATTGTTGAAGCCTGGCTTGGAGAATTTTGAGCATTACTTTACTAGCGTGTGAGATGAGTGCAATTGTGTGGTAGTTTGAGCACTCTTTGGCATTGCCTTTCTTCAGGGTTGGAATAAAAACTGAATTTTTCCAGTCCTATGGCCACTGCTGAGTTTTCCAAATTTGCTGGCATATTGAGTGCAGCACTTTCACAGCATCATCTTTCAGGATTTGAAATAGCTCAACTGGAATTCCATAACCTATACTAGCTGTGTTCGTAGTGATGCTTCCTAAGGCCCACTTGACTTCACATTCCAAGATGCCTGGCTCTAAGTGAGTGATCACACCATCGTTATTATCTGGGTCGTGAAGATCTTTTTTGTACAGTTCTTCTAAGTATTCTTGCGACCTCTTCTTAATAGCTTCTGCTTCTGTTAGGTCCATGCCATTTCTGCTCTTTATCGAGCCCATCTTTGTATGAAATATTCCCTTGGTATCTCTAATTTTCTAGTCTTTCTAGTTTATCTCTCTAGTCTTTGCCATTCTATTATTTTCTTCTATTTCGTTGCATTGATCATTGAGGAAGGCTTTCTTATTTTTCATAAGTTCATGACTTTAGAACTAATATTTTCAGCTTTTTACTATTGAATATGCTGTTAGTTGTGAGTTTGTCATATGTGACCTCTATTATGTCAAGGTATGGTTACTTCCATACTCACTTTATTGGGAAATTTTATCATAAATCAGTGCTGAATCTTGTCAAATGCTTTTTTTTCACCTGTTGAGATGATCATGTTATTTTCATCCTTCAGTTTATCAATGTTATGTATCACAATGATTGTTTTGTGGTTGTTAAACCATTCCTGCATCCCTGGAATAAATCCTGCTTGATCATGTTATAGCGATCTTTTAATATATCATTGTATTTGGTTCGCTAATAATTTGTTTGTCAAAAATATTAGCTTTTAATTTTCTTTTGTGTGTTTGTGCTTTCTTCATCTGGTTTTGATGTTAGGTTGATGTTAGCCTCATAGATATGTTAAGTGTTCCTTTCTATTCAATTTTTGGAATTGGCTTGAGACAAATAGGTTTTAAATCTTCTCTGAATGCTTGGTAAAATTCATCTATGAAGACTTCTGGTCCTGGACTTTCGTTTCTTGAGATCTTTTGGTTTTATTACAGTTTCAATCTCAATAGTGATCAATCTATTTAAGTTTTCTATTTCTTCATGATTCATTCTTAGAAGGTTGTAATATTCTGAGAATTTGTCCATTTCTTCTGATTTCTCTATTTTATTGTATTTCTGTAGTATCCATTGTTATTTACCCTCTTTAATTTATTAGAACCTTCTCTTTTTTTCTTGATTAGTCTAGCTAAGGGTGTCAATTTTGTATGTCTTTTCAAAGAACTAGTTGTTAGCTTCATTGATTTTTTGTTTTTATATTGTCTTCTTAGTCTCTCTTTTATTTATTTGCAGTCTGATTTTTATTATTCCCTTTGGGCTTTATTTTTTCTTATTATTCTAGTTCCTTTAGGTGTTTATTTGAAATTTTTCTTGTTTCTTGAGGTAGGCTTGTATTGCTTTAAACTTCCCTCTCAGTCCTTCTTTTGCTATAGCCTATAGATTTTGGTATGATGTATTTTGATTTGTCTTTAGGTAACTTTTCATGTCTCCTGTAATTTCTTCATTGACCCAATAGTTGTTCAGTAACATATTGTTTAGCCTTCACATGTTTGTGTTTTTTCCAATTTTATTCTTGTAGTTGATTTCTAAACTCATACATTGTGATCAGAAATATGCTTGATGTGATTTAAATCTCCTTAAATGTATCAAGATTTGTTTTCTGTTTCAAAATGGTCTATCCTTAAGAAAGTTCCATATGCATTTGAGAAGAATGTATGTTCTGCTATATTTGAATGGGATGTTCTCTACATTTTTATTAAATCCTCTGTTCTAGTAATTTATTTAAGGTTTCTATTTCCTTGATTTTTTAATGATTTGATCTAGTCATTAACATAAGTGGAATGAAATAAGGGAAGGAAAGAGAGGTGGGAGAAAAAGTCACAGACCCAAGGGGAATCAGATTGTGTAAAGTCTTCTAAGAGGCCATTTTAAGAATATTAGTTTTCAGTCTGAGTGGAGTAGGAAGTTATAGTAGAATTTTGAGCAGATAAGTGTAGTATGATGCATTTTTAACACTGTTTTCAGAAAAGACTTAAGAAAAGTAAGGGAAGAATGTGAGAGATCAGTTAGAAGACTATTTTTTTAACTAAATAAGAGCTAAGAGTGCCTCAAATCAGAGAGGTTGTAACAGAAATGAAAGAATTCAAAAATACTTGTAAGATAAATCCAACAAGATTTCTTGATGGAAGAAAATTAAGATGACATTAAGAATTTAGCTGAGAGTGACCAGAGGATGAGTTGTTGTAAAGTGAGAAAGGAAATATTAAGAATGGAAATGTTAGGAGTAAGATGAAACTGAAATTCAGTTTTGAACATGTTATATTTGAGAAATGGTATACAAAACGTCAAGATTGAATGAGAATATAATGATTGAATGAACAGAATTTAAGTTCCTCACAACTTAGAAGTATTGTTATTACATATTTGGTCTAAATACAATTGTTCAGTTATGATAAGTTTTTATCATTATCTTAAGCCAAAGGGTTAAAATTTCTTGGTTACTTTCCTGTGCATTTAAAGATACATCATATTTTCATGTACAACTCTTCATAAAAAGTTGCAGAATTTGCTAGTAACTGAGCTTCATGTCATAGTATAACTTTATTAGAGAAATATTGTGACTGTTACTAATACAGAGAAATAAACTAAAAATATCAGTTTATGAGGTCCATGTGACAAATTAAATGGTTTCCTTAACTTTCATTCTTCACATGATCATCTTATCTTTATTGTTAAGCCATCATCATTATCACAAATTATTTATAAACTACGTTTGAGCTTTTCAAAGTATCATGTAGTTTTACAAAGGTAATTATGAAGATAGGAAAAATTTCTGCCCTTTGGAATATAGCACTCTAGACATCATAGCTTTGATTCATACCAAAAAAAAAAAAAAAAAAAAAAGGCATGGTCAATTACTCATGCTGATATTAGGATCTCCAGTTGCAGAGAGTGAGGTGGGTAAGATTCTGTTGTTATCTTTAGCCCATCACAGTTCTATCTGAGATGTGACAGGCAGCTTCTACCCTGGATATTCGATTCAATTCAATGAAATACCAGGTGCTTTGTCTAGTCTTTCACTTCCAGGGTTATAAGAAGTGCTAAAATGAAGGAGAAGAATATGTGAGAGAGCCATGCTACCTGACCCAGGTTTCCTCATTCTTGACACTTTCACAGCACACACTCTGCAAGGCTGAGGAGTCATGAAATGGGAAACCATATCTGACTTTAAACAGAAATTTCCCAGTGTGAAACTTAGGTTTGTGAAGTGGTTGTAAATATGTCTGCCTTAAAATATCAATAAGCATGCAAAAACAGGATAGCCCCTAGAAAGTTTTAGGGAATCCAAAGACTGATAATACACATCAAATAACAACCTGAATACAAGGCATTGGAAGTATAGGTATGGTGTTCTAAATAAAAGCTTTTCCTACTTTAACAAATATACAATACAACCAAAATAATTGAACAAATGTAAAATTCAACCAAAAAGATTGAAACTATTCAACAGCACCTGATCAGAGCTCACAATACTGCCCTAAAACAAGATATAAAATATTTGCTTATATGTAGTGAACAATGCTATCAGGTTGAAAGTTACTCAGTTGTGGGTAGATTTATTTCTGCACTGCCTAGAAGAGTGAAGTACTTTGAAAAATAGGGAAAGAAGAAAAGCTAAATATATCTACATTCATGCTCTTAGGCAAAAATAGAGTTCAAATGTCCTTGAGCTGAAAAGACTTTAGAGATCTATCATTTTTCAATCAGAAAAGGATTCTGATCAGTTCTGCTTAGGGGATGAATATCCAGCTAGAGATAAAAGGGCAAAAAAAAAAAAAAAAAAAGAAAGTTAATATTTTTAGTTTGAACTTGAGTTGAATACAGTATATATACTCTTAGATGGGAAAAAGAAACCTTAAGAAATCCACACCTTAGAGAAATACAAATTTGGTAATATTGCTTTTAACAGTATAAAGTCTAAAAAATTCACTGAGAATATAAAATTAAAAACACATCCCCTTCCATGATTTTTCTTTCTCCTTATTTTTATTTTCCAACTTCTCAAATATAAATTTGACTTTCACAAAAATTAAATGTTAGTTTCAAATCAGTCTTTAAAAACCCAGAGAGTGATATTATGTAAATTTAAAAACCGGTAAACACATGAGAAGGGATGAGAACAATCTCTTTTAAATATGTAGCTAAAAGTTGGGAATTTAAAAAGATGGACCAAATAGAGACATGGATTAAAATTGAAGGCATTATTTTTTATAAAGAATACAATTGAAAAGGCAAATTAATTTCAGCAAGGGGAACATATTTTAATGACTAATTTATTGAGCACCCACCAAACACAAGGAATTATTCAAGGTGATTTATCTCACACAATCCTGCATAAAACTCGAAAAATATGGATACCTTAATCTAGAGATTAAGCAAATTCAATGGTAACAGTTTGCTCTTATGGAGTAAAGAACGTTTCTCCAATCAGTGTTTTCACTAAAGATTTAAGTACCGGCATAAAATACCCACTCATTGAACTTGTAGGTGACATAAAGCTGAAAGAATCTGCAACTATGCGTGATGGTAAAAGAAGGATCCAAAAAAGTCTTAGACAGGTAGGATAGATGAATTTAATCTAATAATATGAAATATGGTGGGAAGATCCCCTGGAGAAGGGAAAAGCTACCCACTCCAGTATTCTGGCCTGGAAAATTCCATGGACAGTATAGTTCATGGGGTTGCAAAGAGTCAGACAGGACTGAGTGACATTCACTTCACTTTCATAGTGGGTAAAATATTGAGGACCTGTTGCCCTAATGGTCCTGGAGCGACTGAGGAGAAAGAAGAAAGAACACAAAATCTGGTGCAATGGGTCAGGGAACCTGCAGCCTCTATGGGACTGAGGTGCAGAGTACACGTTGAGACCAGCTTTTATTCCTAATTGCAGACTACAAGACTTTCTCAGATCTTGTCTTTCTCAAGACACATCCTGTGTTAATCACAAACCCTAAATGTCTTGGACTACACTGACATAGCAAACTGGTCATAGCAAACACCCTCTTCCAACAATACAAGGGAAGACTCTAAACATGGATATCACTAGATTGTAAACATCAAAATCAAATTGATTATATCCTTTGCAGCCAAAGATGGAGAAGCTCTACGCAATCAGCAAAAACAAGACCAGGAGATGACTGTGGCTCAGATCATGAACTCCTTATTGCCAAATTCAGACTTAAATTGAAAAACATGAGGAAAACCACTAGACCATTGAGGTATGACCTAAATCAAATCCCTTATGATTATACAGTGGAAGTGAGAAATAGATTTAAGGAACTAGATCTGAGAGACAGAGTGCCTGATGAACTATGAATGGAGGTTTGTGACATTGTACAGAAGACAGGGATCAAGACCATCCCCAAGAAGAAGAAATGGAAAAAAGCAAAATGGATGTCTGAGGACACCTTACAAGTAGCTGTGAAAATAATAGAAGTGAAAAGCAAAGGAGAAAAGGAAAGATATACCCATTTGAAGGCAGAGTTCCAAAGAATAGCAAAGAGAGATAAGAAAGCTTTCCAATGCAAAGAAATAGAGGAAAACAACAGAATGGGAAATAATAGAGATCTCTTCAAGAAAATTAGATACCAAGGGAACATTTCATGCAAAGATGGGCTCGATAAAGAACAGAAATGATATGAACCTAACAGAAGCAGAAGATATTAAGAAGAGGTGGCAAGAATACACAGAAGAATTGTACAAAAAAGATCTTCATGACTCAGATAATCTCGATAGGGTGATCACTCACCTAGAGCCAGACATCCTGGAATGCAAAGTCAAGTGGGCCTAAGGAAGCATCACTACCAACAAAGCTAATATAGGTGATGGAATTCCAGTTGAGCTATTTCAACTCCTGGAAGATGATGCTGTGAAAGTGCTGCACTCAATATGCCAGCAAGTTTGGAAAACTCAGCAGTGGCCACAGGACCAGAAAAGTTGTTTTCATTCCAATCCTAAAGAAAGGCAATGCCAAAGAGTGCTACAACTACCACACAATTGCACTCATCTCACACGCTAGTAAAGTAATGCTCAAAATTCTCCAAGCCAGGCTTCAGCAATACGTGAACCATGAACTTCCTGATGTTGAAGCTGGTTTTAGAAAAGTCAGAGGAACCAGAGATCAAATTCCCAACACCCGCTGGATCATGGAAAAAGCAAGAGAGTTTCAGCAAAACATCTATTTCTGCTTTATTGACTCTGCCAAAGCCTTTGACTGTATGGATCACAATAAACTGTGGAAAATTCTGAAAGAGATGGAAATACCAGACCATCTGACTTTCCTCTTGAGAAATCTGTATGCAGGTGAGGAAGCAAAAGTTAGAACTGGACATGGAAAAACACACTGGTTCCAAATAGGAAAAGCAGTACGTCATAGCTGTATATTGTTACCCTGCTTATTTAATTTATGTGCACAGTACATCATGAGAAATGACTGGCTGGAGGAAGCACAATCTGGAATCAAGATTGCTGGGAGAAATACAATAAGCTCAGATATGCAGATGACACCACCCTTATGGCAGAAAGTGAAGAAGAACTAAAGAGCCTCTTGATGAAAGTGAAAGTGGAGAGTGCAAAAGTTAACTTAAGTCACAACATTCAGAAAACGAAGATCATGGCATCCGGTCCCATCACTTCATGGCAAATAGATGGGGAAACAGTGGAAACAGGAGCTGACTTAATTTTTTGGGGCTCCAAAATCACTGCAGATGGTTGCAGCCATGAAATTAATAGACACTTACTCCTTGGAAAGAAAGTTATGACCAACCTAGACAGCATATTAAAAACCAGAGACATTAGTTTGCCAAAAAATGTCCATCTAGTCAAGGCTATGGTTTTTCCAGTAGTCATGTATGGATGTGAGAATTGGACTATGAAGAAAGCTGAGTGCAGAAGAATTGATGCTTTTGAACTGTGATGTTGGAGAAGACTCTTGAGAGTCCCTTGGACTGCAAGGAGATCCAACCAGTCCATCCTAAAGGAGATCAGTCCTGGGTGTTCATTGGAAGGACTGATGTTGAAGCTGAAACTCCAATACTTTGGCCAGCTGATGTGAAGAGCTGACTTATTTGAAAACACCCTGATTCTGGGAGGGATTGGGGGCAGGAGGAGAAGGGGACGACAGAAGTTGAGATGTTTGTATGGCATCACCAACTCAATGGACATGAATTTGGGTAAACTCTGAGATTTGGTGATGGACAGGGAGGCCTGGCGTGATGCAGTTCATGGGGTCGCAAACAGTCGGACACGACTGAGCAACTGAACTGAACTGAACTGAACACTTACACAGTCCAGATCTCCTTGTGTTTATATGAGATCATTCCCTTCTGGATTCTTCTTGGGAACAATTAGCAATTGTGTAGGTATCATTCTTTCCTGACAGTAACCCAGCATTCAAGGTCCATGTTTTTATGATCCCATCATACTCCCTTCTGGATCTGGCCTTGGGGTTTATAACAAGGGTATTAATCTAATAAAGACATGAAAAATAACCATTAACACAGTTTCTTAGTTTATGTTGTTTTTTCAGGTGCTATTTCTGTGAAATTTCTCAAGTATTTCTGCAAAAGTACATTATTAGTAATTTTCACTACAAGGACCAAGCAGCCAACTACAAAAGTATCAAATAAAAAAATTTGGTAACAATCCAATAAAAAGATAGGGGGTATATTTTGACAGGAAATATAATATTTTAAAAAATTAGGCCTGACTATAACCAGGTAATTGGCCCCTGAGAAGAGCTGAAATATAGTGGGTGCTGCTGAGGCCCTGACTCCCTTGACTGTCTCACCAAGATCTCCGTCTTCAACTTGGTACTCCACTCTATTTCAGAAGGATTTGGGGGGAAAAAAGGAGAAAAACCATAGGGAAAAGGGACACAGAACTATATCATAGGAGAAATATTTATTTAGACAAAAGGGGAGTAAAAGCTACACCTATACATTCATTGCCTTCAAACATTTGATGAGCACTCACATGGAGAGGAATTTGTTAGTTCTGCATTTAGGAACTGAGTGGTAATGGGCAAAAGAGCAGCAAATTCATTTCATCTGAAAAAAAGAACTTTTCTAATGAGAAGAGCTATTCAGAGGTTAAATAGGTTGCTTCCAAAAGTAGTGAGACCCAGTCACTAGAGGAATTCAAACTTAGGCTGAATTTCTATTCCATCAAAACAGTTTAGGGAAAATCCGTCATTGCATGGTATATATAAAAGGTGATTATTTCCTTTAAAACTTGAAATATGATTTAGGAGAAAATTCTTAAGGAAGAGATGACTTTTTAGTCAAAGTTAGTAGAAAAGATGGCTTGAAATATGGGGTTGTCTAATCACCATTTGCAGTAATTTTGGAGCCCCCGAAAATAAAGTCTGACACTGTTTTCACTGTTTCCCCATCTATTTCCCATGAAGTGATGGGACCGGATGCCATGATCTTCATTTTCTGAATGTTGAGCTATAAGCCAACTTTTTTACTCTCCTCTTTCACTTTCATCAAGAGGCTTTTTAGTTCCTCTTCACTTTCTGCCATAAAGGTGGTGTCATCTGCATATCTGAGGTTATTCATATTTCTCCCGGCAATCTTGATCCCAGCTTGCGCTTCTTCCAGTCCAGCGTTTCTCATGATGTACTGTGCACATAAGTTAAATAAACAGGGTGACAATATACAGGGTGACAGGAGCTGGGGATATATCACTTGTCATTCAGCAAGTGCAGCCAGTGTAACCAAGAAGACCATTGTCTACAATGAATGTTTTTGTCCATTTGAGTTTCTCTAACAAAAACACCACAGACTGGTGTGCTTGAACAAGTATTTATCATTCACAGTTCTCAAGGCTTGTGAGTAAGACACTAGCAGATTCTATGTCCATTGCGGGCCTGCTTCCTGGTTCCCAGAGGTCTATCTTCTCATGGTGTCCTCATGTGGTGGAAGGGATGAGGGAACTCTATGGGCCATTGTAATGGCACTTATCTTATTCCTGAGAGCTTCACCTGAATAATCTAATCATTTCCCAAAGGGTCCAAACATTGGGGTTTCTGAATGTAAATTCTGGCAAATGCATTCAGTCCTTAACAGTGAGCACCTGGGATAAATAGAGAATTTAGAAACATAAATATGAGGCTACTGAGCTGCTCTTGTCTCAGAGATGGAAGCAATTACAGCCCAAGGCCTTGTTTGTTGGATGATATTTACAACATGACAGAAACATATGCCACTATCTATATCCCACAGACAGAACCCGAAGAGGTGCTGCTGGTTCCAGACCGTGTAAGGGTAAAAATCACTCCATACAACAGTTGAGTCTTGTTCATAATGCTTAAAAGAATCAGAAATACTTGCTCTTGGGGGAAAAAAAAAAAACAAAGGGCAGACAAATCTAGCAGATGAGAGAAATGGCAGTGATGTGGGTTTAGTGACTAGAGTCTGTGATTTAACGTGAGACCATGTGAATATTTCCTTGTCTTGTTTCCTCTGAGAATAGCAGGAAGAATTGCAATATTCTATGGAATTTTTTTTCAGTGTACCTTTCTGATAAGTTGGCTTTAAGAATTAAAAATACTAAAAAAAAATTCCTGATGCTCAGAAGGGTTTACTTCCTGTGAATGCGCCCTTTGTATCGACTTGGCAGGTCTTCCTCCAGATGAAGGAAATCATTTTACCCAGATCATTTGACCCCTGGAGTATATACACAGCATTCATATTAATAAGCAGATTCAACAAAAAGATAATAGCCCACATGGTCCCCAAGCAATCACAATAACACTCAAGTGTTTATTCCTGTATCTACAACATAAATGGTTAGGACACAAAAAGAGTAGCAAGGAACCACCAAGGAGAAAAATAAAGCAACAGAGGTACAGGAACTCATCTTCTTTAGGGCTGGCAATAACAGAGGCAAGTAGAACCATTACATCTAGAAGTCCCATATAGGCTATGAATATTTTTTTAAAGATTTGTTTTATGTGGGTCATTTTTAAAGTCTTTTTTGAATAATACATTATAATGTTGCTTCTTTTTTTTTTTTTTTTTTGGCCATGAGACATGAAGGCCCTCAGATCCCTACACCCACTGCATTGGAAAGTGAAGGCTTGACTACCAGGAAAGTCCCTAGGCTACCTATTTGCTTGAGGTCTTAAGACCATTTTCAAAGTATCCTTCATATCCTCTAGGTAGAACAAGTAAGGGAGTCCTTTACTTTACTTTACTTTACTCAAGTAAGCGCGTGCTATCCATCATCAAGATTTCTGAATATACCTTCAACCAAGATTCTCCTTCCACATCCATGAAATTATGATCGCGATATCAACTTGCTTGTCCATGTGCTGCTTTTGTTCAGTTCAATCTTCATATATTCATTCCATGAATATTAATATAAATGTTTATTGTATACCAGTCATTTTTTAAACCTGTGAATGCAGAGGCAAACTATAGAAGCATTTGCTTTCATGGGGAGAAACAAATGAGATATGCAACAGAGAAGCATTGTGATGAACAGAAAACAAGACAATGAAGAGAGGTCAGGGCATGGGTTAACCTAGAGGTCAGGACAGAATTTCTTGGGGAGGTGGTATTGGGACAGAAACTAGACACAGGGAAATGGAGGGAAAATACCTAGCCCTGGCCTGGAGGAGCTGTGTAGGACTAAACAGGCATCAGCTCTCTGCAACAAGGGATACAGGCAAGGTCAGCACATGGGAACACATGATTCGTCAAAGTTGTGAACACCAAAGAGGATGAGGGGAAAGTGATGCAGGGCCTTGAAAGGAAGGGCTGGGGATTGGGATTTTATTCCAAGGGAAGCCATTTGTGAATTAAGCAGAAGAGTGACATGATCAGACTTGCACTTGAAAAGATCATTCTAGTTGATGAAGGACAGCTAGAGTGGAGGATGGTAAGATAAGACTAATCTAATGACTCATTTCCCTCTCCAAGTCAAAAAAATAACATCTGAGCTCTGCTTTCTGGGGATTATCTAAGTAACAATAAAATATCTCAGCAATAATGAAAAATCAAGGTGGCTGTGCTATAGTTATTCGTAAGTGACTACAACTTAAATAAGCTCATATGCCCTTTCTGGTCCATTTTAGTTCACTAATTCCTAAAATGTTGATGTTCACTCTTGCCATCTCCTGTTTGACCACTTTAAATTTACCTTGATTCATGGACCTAATATTCCAGTTTCCTATGCAATATTATTCTTCACAGCATCAGACTTTACTTCCATCACCAGTCATATCCACAACTGGGTGTGGTTTTTGCTTTGGCTCTATCTCTTCATTCTTTCTGGAGTTATTTCTTCACTCTTCTCCAGTAGCATACTGAACACCTACTGACCTGGGAAGTTCATTTTTCAGTGTCCTTTCTTTTTGCCTTTTCATACTGTTCATGGGGTTCTCAAGACAAGAATACTGAGGTGCTTTGCCATTCCCTTTTCCAGTGGACCATGTTTTGCCCGAACTCTCCACCATGATCCATCCATCTTGGGTGGCCCTAAACAGTATGGTTCATTGTTTTATTGAGTTACACAAGGCTGTGATCCTTGTGATCAGATTGGTTAGTTTTCTGTAACTGTCATTTTCATTCTGTCTCCCCTCTGATGGATAGGATAAGAGGCTTCTGGAAGCTTCCTGATGGGAGAGACTGACTGCAGGGAAATCTGTCTTGTTCTAATGAGTTGGGGCCATGCTCAGTAAATCTTTAATTCAATTTCCTATTGATTAGTGGGGCTTTATTCCCTCCCTGTTGTTTGGCCTGAGGTCAAACTATTGTAGGGGGTAATAACACTAATGGTGACCTCTTTCAAAAGGACTTTCACTTGCACTTTTGTATTCAGTGTCCCTGACCCCACAACAGATCACTGTCGACCCAGGCCTCGACCAGAGACTCCTGGACATTCACAGGCAAGTCTGGCTCAGTCTCTTGTGGGGACACCTCTCCGTTCTTCTAGCTCCTGGTGCACACATGGTTTTGTCTGTGCCTTCCAAGAGTCCGTCTACCCAGTCCTGTGGAAGTTCTATAATCAAATTCCACTAGCCTGCTGTGGGTCCTAGAACTTTAACAGTGTGATTTTTTTTTTTTTTTTTTTTTTGTATAATAGTTATGCAGTTTGTGGTTTGTCTGCTCAGTGGCTTTATGGTGAGGCTAATGACAACCTCCTCCAAGACGCCTTATGCCACATGCTGTGTATCCCAGATCTGCTGCAGCCAGACCCCTTGTTCCCATGATGAGTGTGAGTGTGAAGTCGCTCAGTCATGTCCAACTCTGCGACCCCATGGACTGTAGCCTACCAGGCTCCTCCCTCCATGGAATTCTCCAGGCAAGAGTACTGGGGTGGGTTGCCATTTCCCTCTCCAGGGGATCTTCCCAATGCACGGATCGAACCCAGGTCTCCCACATTCCAGGCAGATGCTTTAACCTCTGAGCCACCAGGGAACAAGCACATGAAGTCAGGTCTGGCTCAGTCTCTTTTGGGTCTCTGTGTCCTCGTGCAAAAAAGGTTTTGTTTGAGCCCTCTGAGGGTATCTGGGGGGTAAGGTGTTTGATTCTAAATGCAGTTTCACCCCTCTACCATTTTGTTTGGACTTCTTTGCTCTTGGATGTGGGGCATCTTTTTTTTTTTTTTAATGGGATCCAACATTCTACTGTTGATGTTTGTTCAGTAGCAAGTTGCAATTTTGGAGTTCTAGCTGGAGAAGATGAGCACATATCTTTCTACTCCACCAACCTGTGAAATTCTCATAGTCAACAAAAGAGTCTGAAATGAACTAATTTGGTGCAATCTCAAAAATGATAGAATGATCTTGGTTCATTTCCAAGGCAAAACATTCAATATCACAGTAATCCTCGTCTATGCACCAACCACTAATGCTGAAGAAATTGAAGTTGAACAGTTTTAAGATGACCTACAAGAACTTCTAGAACTATTACAAAAAAAAAAAAAATGTATTTTTCATCATAAGGGACTGGAGTGCAAAAGTAGAAAGTCAAGAGATACCTGGAGTAACAGACAAGATTGGCCTTGGAGTACAAAAAAAGCAGGGCAAAGTCTAATGGAGTTTTGCCAAGAGAATGAGCTGGGCATAGCAAACATCCTCTTCCAACAACACAAGAAAAGGCTACACATGGACATCACCAGACGGTCAATATCAAAATAAAATTGATTCTATTATTTGCAACCAAAGATGGAGAAGCTCTATACAGTCAGAAAAACCAAGATTGGGAGCTGACTGTGGCTCAAATAATGAACTCCTTATTGCCAAATGCAGACTTAAATTGAAGAAAGTAGGGAAAATCACTAGACCATTCAGGTATGAACTAAATCAAATCCCTTGAGATAATACAGTGGAAGTAAAAAATAGATTCAAGGAGTTATGTCTGATAGACAGAGTGCTTGAAGAATGATGGATGGAGGTCCGTGACATTGTACAGGTGGCAGAGATCAAGACCATCCCCAAGAAAAATAAATGCAAAAAGGCAAAATGATTGTCTGAGGAGGCCTTACAAATAGATGAGAAAAGAAGAGAAGCTAAATGCAAAAGAGTAAAGGATAGATATACCCATTTGAATGTAGAGTTCCAAAGAATAGCAAGGAAATATTAAAAAAAAAAAAAAAAAAAAGCCTTCTTAAGAAAACAATGCAAAGAAATAGAGGAAGACAATATAATGGGAAAGACTGGAGATCTCGTCAAGAAAATTAGAGTTATCAGGGAATATTTCATTTAAAAAAAGGTAGGCACAATAAAGGACAGAAATGGTATGGACCTAACAGAAGTGGAAGATATTAAGAAGAAGTAGCAAGAAAACCCAGAAGAACTATGCTAAAAAAGATCTTCATGACCCAGATAACCACGATGGTGTGTGATCACTTACCTAAAGCCATACATCCTGGAATGTGAAGTCAAGTGGGCCTTAACAAGCATCACTACAAACAAGGGTAGCAGAGGTGATAGAATTCCAGGCTGCGACGGACAGCTGCGACAGACCGAGCAGAAGCGTGGCCGAGTGGAGCTACCCTTCGCTGAAGGTCAGGGGTGGTGACCAAGAATGCCAGACTGCATCCACACAAGAGCAACCAAGAGGAGCTACCCCATGTCTGAGGTCAAGGGCAGCGGCCCAAATGAGCTACTGCACACCCGAGGTCAAGGGCAGTGGCCTAGAGGAGCTACCACATACCTGAGGTCAGGGGCAGTGGCCGAGAGGAGCTACACCACGTCCAAGAAGTGGTGGCTGAGCAGGTGCAGCAGGGCTGAGAAGAGCTACTCCACGTTCAAGGTCAGGAGGGATGGCTGTGAGGAGATACCCCTCGTCCAAGGTAAGGAACAGTGGCTTCACTTTGCTGGAGCAGCCATGAAGAGATACCCCACATCCAAGGTAACAGAAACCCAAGTAAGATGGTAGGTATTGCGAGAGGGCATCAGAAGGCAGACACACTGAAACCATAATCACAGAAAACTAGCCGATCTGATCACATGGACCACAACCTTGTCTAACTCAGTGAAACTAAGCCATGCCCTGTGGGGCCATCCAAGACGGGAAGGTCATGGTGGAGAGGTCTGACAGAATGTTGACCTCTGGAGAGGAGAATGGCAAACCACTTCAGTTTTCTTACCTTGAGAACCCCATGAACAGTATGAAAAGGCAAAATGATAGGATACTGAAAGGGGAACTCCCCAGGTCAGTAAGTGCCCAATATGCTGCTGAAGATCAGTGGAGAAATAACTCCAGAAAGAATGAATGGATGGAGCCAAAGCAAAAACAATACCCAGTTGTGGATGTGACTGGTGATAGAAGCAAGGTCTGATAATGTAAGAGCAATATTGCATAGGAACCTGTAATGTCAGTCCACGAATCAAGGCAAATTGGAAGTGGTCAAACAAGAGATGGCAACAGTGAATGTCTACATTCCAGGAATCAGGGAACTAAAATGGACTGGAATGGGTGAATTTAACTCAGATGACCATTATATCTACTACTGCAGGCAGGAATCCCTTAGAAGAAATGCAGTAGCCATCATGGTCAACAAAAGAGTATGAAATTCAGTACTTGGATGCAATCTCAAAAACGACAGAGTGATCTCAGTTCATTTCCAAGGCAAACCATTCAATATCACAGTAATCCAAGCCTATGCCCCAACCAGGAATGGTGAAGAACCTGAAGTTGAAGGGTTCTATGAAGACCTACAAGACCTTTTAGAAGTAACACCCTGAAAAAAATGTCTTTTTCACGATAAGGGACTGGAATGTAAAAGTAGAAAGTCATGAAACACCTGGAGTAACAGGAAAGTTTGACCTTGGAGTACGGAATGAAGCAGGTCAAAGGCTAATAGAGTTTTGGCAAGAAAATGCACTGGTCATAGCAAACACCCTCTTCCAACAACACAAGAGAAGACTCTACACATGGACATTACCAGATGGTCAACACCAAAATCAGATTGATTATATTCTTTGCAGCCAAAGATGGAGAAGCTCTATGCAGTCAACAAAAACAAGACCGGGAGCTGACTGTGGCTCAGATCATGAACTCCTTATTGCCAAATTCACACTTAAATTGAAGAAAGAAGGGAAAACCACTAGACCATTCATGTATGACCTAAATCAAATCCTTTGTGATCATAGAGTGGAAGTGAGAAATAGATTTAAAGGACTAGATCTGAGAGACAGAGTGCCTGATGAACTATGGACAGAGGTTCGTGACATTGTGCAGGAGACAGGGATCAAGACCATCCCCATGGAAAAGAAATGCAAAAAGGCAAAATGGCTGTCTGGGGAGGCCTTACAAAGAGCTGTGAAAGAAGAGAAGTGAAAATCAAAGGAGAAAAGGAAAGATATAAGCATCTGAATGCAGACTTCCAAAGAAAGGCAAGGAGAGATAAGAAAGCCTTCCTCAGCAATCAATGCAAAGAAATAGAGGAAAAGAACAGAATGGGAAAGACTAGAGATCTCTTCAAGAAAATTGGAGATACCAAGGGAACATTTCATGCAAAGATGGGCTTGATAAAGGACAGAAATTTTATGGACCTAACAGAAGCAGAAGATATTAAGAAGAGGTGGCAAGAATACAGAAGAACTGTACAAAAAAGAGCTTTACAACCCAGATAATCACGATGGTGTGATCACTCACCTAGAGCCAAACATCTGGGAATGTGAAGTCAAGTGGGCCTTAGAAAGCATTACTATGAACAAAGCTAGTGGAACTGATGGATTTCCAGTTAAGCTATTTCAAATCCTGAAAGATGATGCTGTGAAAGTGCTTCACACAATATGCCAGCAAATTTGGAAAACTCAGCAGTGGCCACAGGGCCAGAAAATGTCAGTTTTCATTCCAATCCCAAAGAAATGCAATGATAAAGAATTCTCAAACTACCTCACAATTGCACTCATCCCAAACGCTAGTAAAGTGATGCTTAAAATTCTCCAAGCCAGGTTTCAGCAGTACATAGCCATGAACGGATGTTCAAGCTGGTTTCAGAAAAGGTAGAGGAACCAGAGATCAAATTGCCAACATCTGCTGGATCATCGAAAAAGTAAGAGAGTTCCTTCCATAAAAACATCGATTTCTGCTTTATTGAATATGCCAAAGCCTTTGACTATGTGGATCACAATAAACTGTGGAAAATTCTGAGAGAGATGGGAATACCAGACCACCTGACCTGCCCCTTGAGAAACCTATATGCAGGTCAGGAAGCAGCAGTTAGAACTGGACATGGAACAACAGACTGCTTCCAAATAGGAAAAGGAGTACGTCAAAGCTGTATATTGTCATCCTGGTTATTTAACTTATATGCAGAGTACATCATGAGAAATGCTGGGCTGGAAGAAGCACAAGCTGGAATCAAGACTGCCCGGGAAAATATCCATAACCTCAGATATGCAGATGACACCACCCTTACGGCAGAAAATGAAGAGGAACTAAAAAGCCTCTTGATGATAGTGAGAGAGGAGAGTGAAAAAGTTGACTTAGAGCTCAACCTTCAGAAAACGAAGATTATGGCATCTGGTCCCATCACTTCATGTGAAATAGATTGGGAAACAGTAGAAACAGTGTCAAACTTTATTTTGGGGGGCTCCAAAATCACTGCAGATGGTGATTTCAGCCATGAAATTAAAAGACGCTTACAGCTTGGAAGGAAAGTTATGACCAACTTAGACAGCATATTAAGAAGCAGAAACATTAGTTTGCCAACAAAGGTCCATCTAGTCAAGGTTTTTCCAATGGTCATGTATAGATGTGAGAGTTGGACTGTGAAGAAAGCTGAGTGCCATAGAATTGATGCTTTTGAACTGTGGTGTTGGAGAAGACTCTTGAGAGTCCCTTGGACTGCAAGGAGATCCAACTAGTCCATTCTAAAGGAGATCAGCCCTGGGTGTTCTTTGGAAGGAATGATGCTGAAGCTGAAACTCCAGTACTTTTGCCACCTCATGCGAAGAGTTAACTCATTGGAAAAAGACCCTGATGCTGGGAGGGATTGGGGGCAGGAGAAGAAGGGGACCACAGAGGATGAGATGGCTGGATGGCATCACCGACTCGATGGACATGAGTTTGAGTGAACTCCGGAAGTTGGTGATGGACAGGGACGCCTGGCGTGCTGACTCATGGGGTCACAAGGAGTCGGACACGACTGAGCCACTGAACTGAACTGAACTATTTCAAATCCTAACATACGATGCTATTAAAGTGCTGCACTCAATATGCCAGCAAATTTGGAAAACTCAGTAGTGGCCACAGGACTGGAAAAGGTCAGTTTTCATTCCAATCCCAAAGAAAGGCAACGCCAAAGAATGCTCAAAGTACTGCACAGTTGCACTCATATCACACTCTAGCAAAGTAAAGCTCAACATTCTCCAAGCAAGTTTCTGACAGTACATGTATTGAGAACTTCCAGATGCTGAACTTGGATTTAGAAAAGTCAGAGAAAACCAGAGATCAATTTCCAACCTACCTTAGATCATAGAAAAAACAAAAGAGTTCCCAAAAATCATATACTCCTGCTTATTGATTATGCAAAACTTTCAACTCTGTGGATTACAACAAACTGTGGAGAATTGTTCAAGAGATGGGAATACCATATCACCTTACCTGCCTCCTGAGAAATCTGTATACAGGTTAGGAAGCATCAGTTAGAACTGGACATGGAACTACAGACTGGATCCAAATTGGGAAAGTGGTACTTCAAGTTTGTATATTGTCACTTTGCTTATTTAACTTACGTGCAGAATACAGCATGTAAAATGCTGGGCTAAATCAACTCACAAGCTGGTTCAAGATTACTGGGAAAAATATCAATAACCTTGGATATGCAAATGACATCACCTTTATGGTAGAAATCAAAGCGGAACTAAAGAGCCTCTTGATGAAAGTCAAAGAGGAGGGTGAAGAAGCTGACTTAAAACTTAACATTCAGAAAACTAAGAACTTGGCTTCCTGTCCATCACTTCATGGCAAATAGACGGGGAAAGAATGGAAACCATGACAAACTTTATTTTCTTGGACTCCAGCCATGAAATTAAAAGATGCTTACTCCTTAGAAGAGAAGCTATGACACACCTAGACAGCATATTAAAAAGCAGAGACATTTCTTTGGCAACCAAGGTCCGTCTAATCAAAGCTATGGTGTTTCCAGTAGTGGATTTGAGAGTTGGGCTATAAAGAAATCTGAGCACGAAAGAACTGATACTTATGAACTGTGGTGTTGAAGAAGACTCTTGCAAGTCCCTTGGACTGCAAGGAGATCCAATGAGTCCATCCTAAAGGAAATCAATCCTTAATATTCATTAGAAAGCCTGATGCTGAAGCTGAAGCTCTAATACTTTGGCTACCTTATGTGAAGAACTGAGCCACTGGAAAAGACTCTGATGTTGAGAAAGATTGAAGGCAGGAGAAGAAGGGGACAACAGAAGATGAGATGGTTGAACGGCATAACTGAGTCGAATAACATGAGTTTGACCAAGCTCCAGGAGTTGGTGATGATCTAGGATACCTGGCATACTAAAGTCCATGGAGTTGCAAAGAGTTGGATATGATGGTGACTGAACTGAACTGAAGCTTAGATGCACTATATGTACAATATGATAATAGGAGTAAGATTCATTTTATTATGTAAAATATATATGATTTCTGTGAAGTTTTCTATTAATTAAAAATTGCTATTAATCCTACTCTAGGGGACATATGATTCACTTATACATGTGGTAACCTGAGATCGACAAGTATCCAGAGATTAGACTGTGGGTACACAGCCCAGGAGGAAATGCAAGTTGTACAACCATCTGTGTTTCAGGCACTCCCACAAAAAATCCTTGAGGGTGGGAAGAGAACCAAGAGCTTCATCTTCTGAAGTCAGCATCTTTGCCTTTAGACAATAAAGGTTTGATTTTGAGACCGAAAAGATACCTTTGGAGCCACATTTTCTAGAATTGAGCATGTGGTAGTGGAAGGGTACAGGTTAAGGGCTTTCTGCCCCAGCAGTCAACAAGGAAGTAATTCGGTTCCATGTTCAAGAGCCACAGATATCACTGAGCCTGTTTGACCATAGCACAGAAAGCCAGACTCTGGCAGCAGGAGATTGAAGTAAAGTAAGATTCTATTGTAGTCATGAAGCAAGGGTTGGGAGGAGGGGGGAATGACAAGTCTCAAATCCACCTCTATTTGGTCTTTGATTTTTTTTTTTTTTTTTAAGGAAGAACTAATAAGCAAGGATTAATCGTCATCTTGTGACATTTCTCTGACATTTTTAAATCTAGTTTCAGGAGTCAGGATGTCTCTGGTTTATGATTCTCTGGTCAAGTGGTCCATGGCTCAGGGTCTAGGAGCTCATCTTACCCTGGAGAAACAGCCTGACCTAAAAAGAGCAATATTACTACATCAACTGTTATTGACAGCATCAACTTTAGTCACTTGACTCTGGTTGATTGGTGTTCAGTTAACAGAAGACTGTTCCCATAGTCATTGTCACACTTGTCCACACAGGGTCAGGGGACAAGAAAGAAAATGAAGTTTTGGATAGAGTTAATCATAAACTCGATAAGTGACTCTGTTTTAGGGGGACTCAGTTTTACAGATGTATAACAATATGTATGACTGCATCACACCCTTCCAATTTCTACTGAAAATCCAAAAGTCATTACCTTGTGTTATGTCTAGAATAATGACATAGTCATTCAGTCATGGCCAACACTTTGTGACCACATGGACTACACTATACCAGGCTTCCCTGTCCTTTACCATCTCCTGGAGTTTTCTCAGACTCATTTTATTCGAGTCAGTTATACCATTCAAACATCTCGTCTTCTGTTGTCCCCTTCTTCTCCTTCCATCAGTCTTTCTCAGCATCAGAGTATTTTCCAGTTACTCAGTTCTTCACATAAGGTTGCCAAAGTATTAGAGCTTCAGATTCAACATCAGGCTTTCCAATGAATATTAAGGACTTATTTCCTTTGGGATTGACTCCTTGGATCTCCTTGCAGTCCAAGGGACTCTCAAGAGTCTTCTCCAACACCACAGTTCAAAAGCACCAGTTCTCGGGTGCTCAGCTTTCCTTATGGTCCAACTCTCATATCCATGCATGACTACTGGAAAAATCATAGCCTTGATTAGATGGACCTTTTGGGGAAAGTAATGTCTCTGATTTTTAATATGTTGTCTAGATGTGTCATAGCATTTCATCCAAAGACTAAGCGTCTTTTAATTTCATGGCCGCAAACACCATCTGCAGGGATTTTGGAGCCCCCCAAAAAATTAAATCTGTCACTGTTTCCATTGTTTCCCCATCTATTTGCATGAAGTGATGGAACTGGATGACATGATCTTAGTTTTCTGAATGATGAGTTTTAAGCCAACTTTTTCACTCTCCTTTCACTTTTATCAAGAGGCTCTTTAGTTCATCACTTATTGCCATAAGGGTGGTATAATCTGCATATCTGAGGTTATTTATATTTCTCCTGACAATCTTGATTCCACCTTGTGCTTCATCCAGCCCAGCATTTCACATGATATACTCTGCATACAAGATAAATAAGCAGGGTGACAATATGCAGCCTTGATGTACTCCTTTCCCTATTTGGAACCAATCTGTTGTTCCATGTCCAGTTCTAACTTATGCTTCTTGGCCTGCATACAGATTTCTCAGGAGGCAGGTCAGGTGGACTGGTATTCCCATCTCTTTCAGAAATTTCCAGTTTGTTGTGATCCACACAGTCAAAGGTTTTGGCATAGTCAATAAAGCAGATATTTTTCTGGAATTCTCTTGCTTTTCCTACAATCCAATGAATGTTGGAAATTTGATCTCTTGTTCCTCTGCCTTTTCTAAGTCCAGCTTGAACATCTGGAAGTTCTTGGTTCACGTACTGTTGAAGCCCAGCTTGGAGAATTTTGAGGATTACTTTGCTAGCATGTGAAGTGAGTGTTTGTACATTCTTTGGCATCATTCTTCCTTGGTATTGGAATGAAAACTTACGTTTTCCAGTCCTGTGGCCACTGCTGAGTTTTCCAAATTTGCTGAAATATTGAGTGGAGCACTTTAATAGCATCATCTTTTAGGATTTGAAAAAAATAACTCAGCAGGCATCCAGTATGCAGAGCTATAAATTATCACAGTGTATTGTAATTATACCATATAATTACCATAATATTACCATAAAATTACCACAGTATATGTCCATATATCATGCACACTAATCAGAGCTCGAATGGATGCCTTCTTCTAGAAACAATTACTTTAAAGCCAGTGACTATTTTATGCATGGGACACAGCTGAAGACTGGGAGAATGTTTTGCACCAGGTGCTAAGTTGCTTCAGTCGTGTCCGACTCTGTGCGGCCCATAGACAGCAGCCCACCAGGCTCCCCCATCCCTGGGATTCTCCAGGCAAGAACACTGGAGTGGGTTGCCATTTCCTTTTCCAATGCATGAAAGTGAAAAGTGAAAGTGAAGTCGCTCAGTCATGTCCGACTCCTAGCGACCTCATGGACTGCAGCCTACCAGGCTAATGATTTTCCAGGCAAGAGTACTGGAGTGGGGTGCCATGGCTTTCTCAGGTTAGATACCATACAGTATAATGAAACATGACCCACTTTGGATAATTCCTCATTTCTTACTCCGACCTAGAGCACGTGATCACCACTAGATGGCACCAATTATTTTCATCTCAGGTAGTTCAGTCAGTCAGTCAGTTCAGTCTCTCAGTCCTGTCCAACTCTTTGCGACACCTTGAATCGCAGCACACTACGTCTCCTTGTCCATCACCAACTGCCGGAGTTCACTCAGACTCACGTCCATCAAGTCAGTGATGCCATCAAGCCATCATATCCTCTGTCTCACCCCTTCCCTTCCTGCCCCCAATCCCTCCCAGCATCAGAGTCTTTTCCAATGAGTCAACTCTTCTCATGAGGTAGCCAAAGTACTGGAGTTTCAGCTTTAGCATCATTCCTTCCAAAGAAATCCCAGGGCTGATCTCCTTCAGAATGGACTGAGTGGATCTCACTGCAGTCCAAGGGACTCTCAAGAGTCTTCTCCAACACCACAGTTCAAAAGCAGCAATTGTTTGGTGCTCAGCTTTCTTCACAGTCCAACTCTCACATCCACACACGACCACTGGAAAAACCATAGCCTTGACTAGACGGACCATGTTGGCAAAGTGATGTCTTTGCTTTTCAATATGCTATCTAGGTTGGTCATAAATTTTCTTCCAAGGTGTAAGCGTCTTTTAATTTCATGGCTTCAGTCACCATCTGCAGTGATTTGGAGCACCCCCAAAAAATCTATTTTCCACGAAGTAATGGGACCAGATGCCATGATCTTCGTTTTCTGAATGTTGAGCTTTAATCCAAATGTTTCATTCTCCAATTTAACCTTCATCAATAGTCTTTTTATTTTCTCTTCACTTTCTGCCATAAGGGTGATGTCATCTGCATTAATGAGGTTATTGATATTTCTTCCAGCAATCTTGATTCCAGCTTGTGCTTCAACCAGCCCAGAGTCTCTCATGATGTACTCTGCATATAAGTTAAATAAGCACCCAAAAAAGATGTTCTTTTCATTAGAGGGGACTGGAATGCAAAAGTAGGAAGTCAAGAAACACCTGGAGTAACAGGCAAATTTGGCCTTGGTATATGGAATGAAGCAGGGCAAAGGCTAATAGAGTTTTGGCAAGAGAATGCACTGGTCATAGCAAACACCCTCTTCCAACAACACAAGAGAAGACTCTACACATGGACATCACCAGATGGTCAACACCAAAATCAGATTGATTATATTCTTTGCAGCCAAAGATGGAGAAGCTCTACAAGCAAAAACAAGACCAGGAGCTGACTGTGGCTCAGATCATGAACTCCTTATTGCCAAATTCAGACTTAAAGAAAGAAGGGAAAACCACTAGACCATTCAGGTATGACCTAAATCAAACCCCTAATGATTTTACAGAGGAAGTGAGAAATAGATTTAAGGGACGAGATCTGACAGACAAAGTGCATAATGAACTATGGACTGAGGTTTGTGACATTGTACAGGAGACAGGGATCAAGACCATCCCCATGGAAAAGAAATGCAAAAAGGCAAAATGGCTGTCTGGGGAGAGCTTACAAATAGCTGTGAAAAGAAGAGAAGTGAAAAGCAAAGGAGAAAAGGAAAGATATAAGCATCTGAATGCAGACTTCCAAAGAAAGGCAAGGAGAGATAAGAAAGCCTTCCTCAGCGATCAATGCAAAGAAATAGAGGAAAAGAACAGAATGGGAAAGACTAGAGATTTCTTCAAGAAAATGAGAGATACCAAGGGAACATTTCATGCAAAGATGGGCTTGATAAAGGACAGAAATGGTCTGGACCTAACAGAGGCAGAAGATATTAAGAAGAGGTGGCAGGAATACACAGAAGAACTGTAGAAAAAAGATCTTCACAACCAAGATAATCATGATGGTGTGATCACTCACCTAGAGCCAGACATCCTGGAATGTGAAGTCAAGTGGACCTTAGAAAGCATCACTACGAACAAAGCTAGTGGTGGTGGTGGTGGAATTTCAGTTGAGCAATTTGAAATCCTAAAAGATGATGCTGTGAAAGTGCTGCACTTAATATGCCAGAAAATTTGGAAAACTCAGCAGTGGCCACAGGACTGGAAAACGTCAGTTTTCATTCCCATCCCAAAGAAAGGCAATGCCAAAGAATGCTCAAATTACCTCACAATTGCAATCATCTCACACGCTAGTAAAGTGATGCTCAAAATTCTCCAAGACAGCCTTCAGCAATACGTGAGCCATGAACTTCCAGATGTTCCAGCTGGTTTTAGAAAAGGCAGAGCAACCAGAGATCAAATTGCCAACATCTGCTGGATCATGGAAAAAGCAAGAGAGATCCAGAAAGGAGAAAAAAACAAAAAACAGAAAACATATATTTCTGCTTTATTGACTATGCCAAAGCCTTTGACTGTGTGGATCACAGTAAACTATGGAAAATTGTGAAAGAGAAGAGAATAACAGACCACCCGACCTTCCTCTTGAGAAACCTGTATGCAGGTCAGGAAGCAAGTTAGGACTGGACATGGAACAACAGACTGGTTCCAAATAGGAAAAGGAGTATGTCAAGGCTGTATATTGTCACCGTGCTTATTTAACTTATATGCAGGGTACATTATGAGAAATGCTGGGCTGGAAGATACACAAGCTGGAATCAAGATTTCCAGGAGAAATACCAATAACCTTAGATATGCAGATGACATCACCCTTATGGCAGAAAGTGAAGAGGAACTAAAAAGCCTCTTAATGAAAGTGAAAGAGGAGAGTGAAAAAGTTGGCTTAAAGCTCAACATTCAGAATACGAAGATCATGGCATCTGGTCTCATCTCTTCATGGGAAATAGATGGGAAAACGGTGGAAACAGTGTCAGACTCTATTTTTTGGGGAGAGGGGGCCTCCGAAATCACTGCAGATGGTGATTGCAGTCATGAAATTAAAAGATGGTTACTCCTTGGAAGAAAAGTTATGACCAACCTAGATAGCATATTGAATAGCAGAGACATTTCTTTGCCAACAAATGTCCATCTAGTCAAGGCTATGGTTTTTCCAGTGGTCATGTATGGATGTGAGAGTTGGACTGTGAAGAAAGCAGAGCACCGAAGAATTGATGCTTCTGAACTGTGGTGTTGGAGAAGACTCTTGAGAGTCCCTTGGACTGCAAGGAGATCCAACCAGTCCATTCGGAAGGAGATCAACCCTGGGATTTCTTTGGTAGGGATGATGGTAAAGCTGAAACTCCAGTACTTTGGCCACCTTAGGTGAAGGGTTGACTCATTGGAAAAGACTCTGATGCTGGGAGTGATTAGGGGCAGGTGGAGAAAGGAACGACAGAGGATATGATGGCTGGATGGCATTACTGACTCAACGGACATGATTCTGATTGAATTCCAGTAGTTGGTGATGGACAGGGAGGCCTGGCATGCTGCGATTCATGGGGTCGCAAAGAGTCCAACACGACGGAGCAACTGAACTGAACTGAACTGAACCATTATCTTCGTTACCTCCACCATAGTTTAGCCTCAAGTCAAACAACAAAGAGGGAACACAGCCCCATCCATCAGCAGAAAGGGATTAAAGATTTACTGAGTATGGAGCTACCCAACAGAACAAGACCCAGTTTCCCCCTCACTCAGTCAGGAAGCTTCAGAAGCCACTTATCCTTATCTGAGGGCAGACAAACTGAAAACCACAACCACAGAAACTAATCAGATTTATCACATGGACCACCGCCTTGTCTAACTCAATGAGACTGATCTATGCCATGTAGTGTCACCCAAGAAGAACAGGTCATGGTGGAGATTATTAAGGATAGTAGTAATGTGTGATGCTGTAAAGAACAATATTGCATAGGGAACTTTAATATTAGGTCCATGAATCAAGGCAAACTGGAAATGGTCAAACAGGAGATGGCAAGAGTGAACATCTATCTACATTCTAGGAATCAGTGAACTAAAATGGACTGGAATTGGTGAATTTAAATCAGATAACCATTATATCTACTACTGTGGACAGGAATCCCCTAGAAGAAATGGAATAGTCCACATAGTAAACAAAAAGAGTCTGAAATAGAGTATTGGATGCAATCTCAAAAATGACAGAATGATATCTGTTCATTTCCAAGGCAAACCATTCAATATCACAATAATCCAAGTCTCTGCCCCCAACCACTAGTGCTAAAGAAGAAAAGTTGAATGGTTCCATGAAGAGCTACAAAAACTTTTAGAACAAACACCAAAAAAAGATGTCTTTTTCTATCATAGGGGACTGGAATGCAAAAGTAAAAAGTGAAGAGACAGCTGGAGAGCTCATGTTTGGCCTTGGAGTACAAAATGAAGCAGAGCAAAGGCTAACAGTGTTTTGTCAAGAGAATGCACTGGTCATAGCAAACACCCTCTTCCAACAGCACAAGAGAAGACATGTAGGCATCATCAGAAGGTCAATAACAAAATCAGACTGATTATATTCTTTACAGGCAAAGATGGAGAAGCTCTATACAGTCAGCAAAAGCAAGACCAGGAGCTGACTGTGGCTCAAATCATTAACTCCTTACTGCCAAATACAGACTTAATTGAAGAAAGTAGGGATAACTATAGACCATTCAGGTATGACCTAAATTAAATCTCTTATGATTATACAGTGGAAGTGAAAAATAGGTTCAAGGGATTAAATCTGATAGACTGAGTGTGTGAAGAACTATGGACGGAGGTTCGTGACATCGTACAGGAGGCAGTGATCAAGACTATGCCTAAGAAAAAGACAGTGTGGGGTCAGTTCATTTTCAGATAGTTCCTTGATCTGGCTTATACTTCTCAAGATCTATAGGCCCCTTCCCATATAGTCAGTGTTAACTACAGGGTTTTAATCTATTGCACCTATCACTTCCAGGGCTGTTCCCTCTGTTTTAGCTTCTGTTTTCTGGTCTCTTCAGTGTCTAATTTCTGACCTGACCCAGGGGGTGCAGACACTTTTTTAGGCTCATTTGTTCAGTTGTGCTGTGGGGAGGGAGGAAAACTGCAAACAAATATCACTGGCATGTGTGGAGAGTGCTCACAGTGTTTCAGCCTCACTAGGTTTGCCCCCGCTCACGGTGTGTGTGCTTTTCCAGTCTACACTGGTCAGGCTCTAGGTTTCTCTGCCAAGAACTCTCTGAGATGGGCCCTGGGTTGTATGCACTTCCAAGGTCTAAGCCACTCAGGTTCAGGTACTCGGGTACTCCACAAACCTGCAGACTCTGTTGGGCCTGTGTTTTGTGCCCTTCCCAGGTCTGAGCCACTCAGGTGACCAGGTGTTTGGCAAGCGTGGTAGCTGCAACTTACCGCCTCCCTCCTCCTTGCCAATCGGTTTTCTAGGTGTACAACCAGTGCACCTTCTCAGGCGGATGTTGGCTATCCAGAATCACAAGAATTCTTGGTTAGCAATGTAGCCTGCTTGCAGCTTGGTAGATGAGGCCTCTCTAGGGCATTGCCCCATTCTGGCTCTGGCTGCCCTCACCTGCCTATCTCCTGCAGGGGATGGGCCAGTCCTCAGCTGACTAGCTCTGGTCAGTACTTTGTTTGTGAGCGGGCCTGGTGGTGTTTTAGTTTATGGCTTTTCGCAAGGTAGCTATCCCATGGCCTGGTTTGCTATCTCAAGTTACTTCCCTCAGATTGCCCTCAGAGCATTCAGGCCCCGTCCTTATCCTAAGCAATGCAGCCGATGCTTCCCTGCCCAGCCCCCGGTTGCTAGTGGGGGATGCAGGCGTCTGCGCTGCTTCTCCTCTGGGAGTTATCATTGGGCATGTAATCTGTAGGTTTTAATTATTTATTTATTTTTCTTCCTGGTTGTGTTGCCCTCTGAGGTTCCAAGGCTTGCCACAGACTCATTAGTGACAGTGTTTCCTGGTGTTTGGAAACCTCTCTCTCTTTTTTTAAGACTCCCTTCCTGGGATGGATCTCTGTCCCTACCTCTTTTGTCTCTCTTTTTATCTTTTATATTTTTTCCTATCTCCTTTCAAAGACAATGGGCTGCTTTTCTGGGTGCCTGATGTCCTCTGCCGACATTCAGAAGTTGTTTTGTGGAATTTCCTCAGCGTTCAAACGTTCTTTTGATGAATTTGTAGGGGAGAAAGTGGTCTCCCTGTTCTATTCCTCTGCTATCTTGGGATTGCCCCTATCTCCAAGATAAAGAAATGTAAAAGGCAAAATGGTTGTCTGAGGAGACCTTATAAATAACTGAGAAAAGAAGAGAAATTAAAGGCAAAGTAGTAAGGGAAAGATATACCCGTCTGAATGCAGAGGTCCAAAGAATAGCAAGGAGAGATAAGAAAGCCTTCTTCAGTGATCAGTGTAAAGACATACAGGGAAACAATAGAATTGGAAAGACTAGAGATCTCTTCAAGAAAATAAGAGATACCAAGGGGACATTTCTTGTACAGATGGGCTTAATAAAAGACAGAAATGGTATGGACCTAACAGAAGCAGAATATGTTAAGAAGAGGTGGCAAGAATATACAGAAGAAGTATACAAAAAAAAGACTTTCATGACCCAGATAACCACAGTGGTGTGATTACTCATGTAGAGCCAGACATCCTGGAGTGCAAAGTCAAGTGGGCCTTAGGAAACATCACTACACACAAAGATAGTGAAGGTGATGGAAATCCAGTTAATTATTTCAAATCCTAAAAGATGATGCTATGAAAGTGCTGCACTCAATATGCCAGCAAATGTGGAAAACTCAGCATTGGCCACAGGATTGGAAAAGGTCAGTTTTCATTCCAATCCCGAAGAAAGGCAATGCCAAAGAATGCTCAAACTACCACACAATTGTACTCACCTCACACGCTAGCAAAGTAATGCTCAAAATTCTCCAAGTCAGGTTTCAACAGTATATGAACCATGAACTTCCACATGTTAGACCTGGATTTAGAAAAGACAGAAGAACCAGAGATCAAATTGCTTATACCATTCAGATCATTGAAAAAGCAAGTGAGTACCAGGAAAATATCTACTTCTGCTTTATTAACAATGCCAAAGCCTTTGACTGTGTGGATCACAACAAACTGTGGAAAATTATTCAGGAGATGGGAATACCAGACCATCTGACCTGCTTCCTGAGAAATCTGTATACAGGTTAAGAAGAAACAGTTTGAACTGGACATAAAACAACATACTTGTTCCAAGTAGGAAAAGGAGTACATCAAGATATTTTGTTAAGATATATTGTCACCCTGACTATTTAACTTATATCCTGAGTACATCATGGGAAATGCCAAACTGGATGAAGCACAAGGTGGAATCAAGATTGCTGGGAGAAATATCAATAACCTCAGATATGCAGATGACACCATCCTTATGGCAGAAAGCGAAGAAGAACTAAAGAGCCTCTTGATGAAAGTGAAAGAGGAGAATGAAAAAGTGGTTTAAAACTCAACATTCAGAAAACCAAGATCATGGCATTTGGTCCCATCACTTCTTGGCAAATTGATGGGAAAACAATGGTTTTTGGGGTCTCCAAAATTATTGCAGATGGTGATTGCAGCCCTGAAATTAAAAGATGCTTGCTCCTTGGAAGAAAAGCTATGACTCACCCAGACAACATATCAAAAAGCAGAGACATTACTTCGCCAGCAAAGGTCCATCTAGTCAAAGCTATGATTTTTCCTGTAGTCATGTATGGATGTGATGGTTGGACTATAAAGAAAGTTAAGTGCTAAAGAATTAATGGTTTTGAACTGTGGTGTTGGAGAGAAGATTCGAGTCTCTTGGACTGTAAGGAAATCAAACCAGTCCATCTTAAGGGAAATAAGTCCTGAATATTCATTTCAAAAGACTGATGCTAATGCTGAAAATCCATGTTTTTGGCCTGCTGATGTGAAAAACTGACTCATTGGAAAAAACCCTGATGTTGGGAAAGATTGAAGGCAGGAGAAGAAGGGGATCATAGAGGATAAGTTGGTTGGATGGCATCATCTAATCCATAGACATTAGTTTGAGCATTTCTTGGAATTGGTGGTGGACAGGGAAATCTAGCGTGCTGTAGTCCATGAAGTCACAAAAAGATGGACATGACTGAGTGATCAAACTGAACTGAACTGAAGAACGAAAAAGTATATGTGATTTTGGCGGCAGCCAATAACATGTTGACTTACTATAAAAATTATAAACTTATTTACAACTATATTACTTATTTTAAAGATTTGTGCATTTGAATAAATCCCATTAAGTTCTGCTTATTTATGCTAAGGTGATATACTATTAGCTTGTGAGCAGAATTATAGGAATCATGTTAACACTAAGAGTCTTATCATATGCTGATTAATTACTTATATAGCTTGCTCTGTGAACAACTTGTCTGTAACCTTCACTAACTTTTAAACTGGGCATTTGTAATTTTCTCACTAATTTGTAGACCCTCATTATATACTTTGGATTAAAGATTCTATTGTCATTCAATCTACCTCTTCTCTTTATTTTTGGTCTTTTCTGTTATTCATATTTTCAAATTTTAACAGAATTAAATCTACCTTAACTGAAAAACCCTTGCCCATCTATGGGCCTATTCTTTGTTCTTTCTGTGATCTTGTCATGCCTGAGGTAGGGATTTGAGGTTAGCTGTTACATATGACTGCCAGTGTATAGTTAAAATCTCTATGATACCTATACATCCAACCTCATTATTTTTGCCTCCTGTCATCCATCCCCTGCCCTACTGAAACCTGGCTAACTTACACATTCAGATGGAGATGACATGAGGAGGAATTGTCCAACACAGTGATTAGGAAAATGGAACTGGGTGTTCTAGATGGTTCAGGGAAATCAGTGTAGGAAAATGTGATTATGTTATTATTGTGGTACAGCCAGAATTTTATAAAAAAGAACAGATTGTACTATTTCTGTATAAATGTCCTGATTTTTTTCATCACTGTCATGTTTCCAAAACCCAAGAGTATGTTTGTCAGTAGAGACAGAATCTGTCAAATCATGGTGATTTTAAGAGTCTGGGCAGGGAATTTCCCTGGTGGTCCAGTGGCTAAGACTCTGTGCTCCCAATGAAGGGGACCCAGGTTCAAAACTGGTCAGGGAACTGGCCTCACATGCTTCAACTAAGACTTGGCAGAGCCAAATGAATACACAGTTTTGATTTTTATTTTTAAGAATCTAGGCATTATTGTAGGAAAGCTGTTTAATCTAACCAGAAATCAGGAAAAATCCATTTAAACACAAGATGGTATTTTTAAACTCAAATTGGGAGAAGGAATCCTAAGGAGGGAGTTTTGGGGAAGGATAGCAAAACAGTTATCTACATACAGTATTGGTATGGTTGTAAAATCCAGGGAAATTTGTGAAGAAGTATTTCAATATTTTATAGATCCAGCAGTTTTGCTTCTGTAAATCTTTCCTAGAGAAATCTATATCAGTGTGCAAAGTTATATGTACAAAAAATCTTTTCTACTGCATTGTTAGCAATGACAAAATATTAGAGGGAATCCAAATTCTCAATAATACAAATGGTTAAACAAGTGACAGTGGAGCCATATTCAATAATACTCAGCTTCAGAATAAGTAACCAAAATAAGCTCGACCAGTGTTCATGGATATAAAAAATTCCAAGATACATCTTACCACTCCACTTGGTAGTACTCATCATATTTTAAAATATGCATACCTATGATACATAAATTCCATGTCCAACAAAACTGCAAAAAGCTACAGACTTCTGATCAATATCTCACAAACTATACAGTCAATTGTAAGAAATATGTTCAAAAAATCTGAAATATGTTCAAAAACAGCAGATTTTTAAGAGCTTATTGTCCCCTCACCCACTTCTCTTCTGCTATGGCAACGACTAGAAGATTGCATGTAAGAAAGACAGCAAAGCTAACTCCCACCTCAAATCTTATCTGTCAATTATAGGATATTCAGTTCAGCCCAGTTCAGTTCAGTCACTCAGCAGTGTCTGACTCTTCATGACCCCATGGACTGCAGCACACATGGTTTCCCTGTCCCTCACCATCTCCTGGGGTTTTGTCAAACTCATTCTGTTTGAGTCAGTGATGCCACCCAACAATTCCATCCTCTGTCGCCCCATTTTCCTCTTGTCCTCAATCTTTTCCAGACTCAGAATCTTTTCCAATGAGTCAGCTCTTGCATCAGGTGGCCAAAGTACTGAAGTTTCAGTTTCAGCATCAGTCCTTCCAATGAATACTCAGGGTTGATGTCCTTTGGGATTGACTGGTTTGATCTCCTTGCAGCCCAAGGGACTCAGAAGAATCTTCTCCAGCATCACAGTTTGAAACCATCAATTCTTTGGCCCCTAGCCCTCTTTAGGGTCCAACTCTCACATCCATACATGACTGCTGGAAAAACCATAGCTTTGACTATATGGACCTTTGTAGGCCAAGTGATGTCTCTGCTTTTGAAAACAGTCTAGATTCGTCATAGCTTTTCTTCCAAGAAGCAAACATCTTTTAATTAAATGGCTGCAGTCACCATCTACAGTGATTTTGGAACCCAAGGAAATAAAGTCTGTCATTGTTTCTGTTGTTTCCCCATATTTTTGCCATGAAGTGATGGGACATGATGCCATGATCTCCATTTTTGAATGTTGAGCTTTAACCCAGCTTTTTGACTCTCCTCTTTCACCTTCATCAAGAGGCTTTTAGTTCCTCTTTGCTTTCTGCCATTAAAGTGGTATCATCTGCATATCTGAGATTATTAATAACAACCTGGAAATCTTGATTCCAGCTTGTGAGTTGATTCAGCCCAGCATTTCACACGATGTACTCTGCATATGGAAAGCGATAACAAACGTAGACAGTGTGTTGAAAAGCAGAGATATTACTCTGCCGACAAAGGTCCATATATCCAAGGCTATGGTCTTCCCAGTGGTCACATACTGTTGTGAGAGGGGGACCATAAAGAAGGCAGAATGCCAAAGAATTGATGCCTTCGAACTGTGGTGTTGGAGAAGACTACTGAAGGTCCTTTGGACAGCAAGGAGATCAAACCAGTCAATCTTAAGGGAGATCAACCCTGAACATTCACTGGAAGGACTGATGCTGAAGATGAAACTCCAGTATTTTGATCATCTGATGTGTACAGATGACTCATTGGAAAAGTCCCTGATGCTGGGAAAGATCAATGGCAGAAAGAGAAGAGGGCATCAGAGGATGAGATGGCTAGACATGAACATGAACTTGGGTAAACTGTGGCAGATGGTGAGGGACAGGGAGGGCAGGCATGCTTCCTGGGGTCCGCAGGGTCACATAGACATGACTGGGCAACTGAACAGCAACAACTCTGCATAGAAGTTAAATATCAGTGATACTATACAGCCTTCACATACTCTTTTCTCAATTTTGAACCAGTCCATTGTTCCATGTTCAGTTCTAACTGTTGCTTCTTGGCCTGCATACAGCTTTATCAGGAGACAGGTAAGTTGGTCTGGTATTTCCATCTCTTTATGAATTTCCCACAGTTTGTTGTGATCCACATAGTCAAAGACTTTAGTGTGGTCAATAAAACACAAGTGGATATTTTTTTCTGGAATTCCCTTGCTTTTTCTATGATTCAATGAATGTTGGCAATTTGATCTCTGATTCTTCTGCTTCTTCTAAATCCAGATTGTACATCTGGAAATTCTCATACATTTGAAGCCTAGCTTGAAGGATTTTTAACATTACCTTGCCAGAATGTGAAGTAAGTGCAATTGTGCACTAGTTTAAACATTCTTTGGCATTTCCCTTTTTTGGGATTTGAATGAAAACTGACCTTTTCCAGTCCTGTGGTTGGAATTACAGGGTATAATGAACTCATTTAAAAAATACATTCAAAGGAACCTGAGAACTTAAATGAAAGACTTCAATAAATTGCTTCCTAAAATAGGCAGTAAATAAAAAATTTAAGAGGAATTGCAGTAGAAGGGTGTAAAATCTCTTTCTCCATGTCTTAAAATTATAACATTCCCACACATGTCCACAATGGTTTAAATATTTTACATTATATAGTGAATATTGAAAGACATACAAAAAGAGGTTACTTCCAACTAGGTAATTTTATAATTTCCCCCAGTGGAACTATGATTTCCTTTCTAAATATAGGAGCTCTCCTTTTTTGAGTCTGAGATTGGACTTTCTTATGGTTGACTTGTTAACACATTTATCTTTATCTCGGTTAGGTTAGATCAGTAACTCTGAAGACTCTGGTTTCTTCACTAAAAATTGCTTCAATGGTATATTTATCACCTGGTTGGCAAATGCTGGGTAATTTCCAGAACAAGAACTTACTATGAACCTGGGTGTGATCTGTGAGACAGAAACCAAAATATATATATATTTTTCTTCATGAAATGAAATATATCCTATCTTTGCTGCCAGAGTCCCTAAAACTCACAAAACATAAACTGACTGTCATTCACAGTCTCACATTCTCTTTCAATCTGCACAGAAAAGTCTAAGTTCAATTACACAGATGGTGAAGCCAAATTTCCAAAAAAGGGACCACACTCCATTTTTGCTATCGCCAAGTATACACAAATATGTTAAGTTTCTGTAAATCTCAAGACGAAATAAATAGTTACTCAAGCGCTCTATGGACCAGAGTTTATTATGTGAGTGTCTGCTTTCTATTGCAGGTAAAGAAGTTTGTGGTCTTTCATGGAACTTCCATTTACCAACCTGGAAATGGCATTCATTTTACTAGCTTTTGTTATCTTTTCCTTCTTTACCCTGGCTTCCATCTACACTAATCCCAATGAGAGGAATGAAGGTAAGGAGAGAGAGCTCTTCATAATAGTCTCAATTTTCTTTCCCCTCCCAATCTTCTTTCTCTATGATTTGATTTGATACAGTTTCTAATTGTATGCTTGAGGGTGTGTGTGTGTGTGTTTGTGTGTGCGTGAGAGAGAGAGAGAGAGAGAGAGAGAGAGAGAGAGGGAGAGTTTGCTTAATAGCCTGAAATATCTACTATAATATTTTGCCCCTATTTATTAAGAAATATTTGGAAATGGTAACAGCTATTCATATGACTTTTAATCTCAGAATTTGATGGATCTTAATGCCCTAAATTTTATATATATATAAAATCTTTCTTTCACCATCTTTTGTTCCTGCCCCTCATCCCTGTTGCCCATTAGAAACTTAAAATGTGCAAGAAAGTCCAATGTCTTTCAAAGTCTTTAGAGGTAATTTTTCACAAGAAACAAATTCCATCATTTTGTAAGTATACCGTGTGTGGGGGGTGTGCATTTTTGTTCAGCTCTACATAGGAAGGAAAAGAATTAAAGTTGTTTTTTGTGCTTTTTTTTTTTTTTTTTTACTAATGAGCTCTTGTCAAAGCCCAAATATCTTTCAAAAAAATACGTGGAAGTATTTAAATAACTCAACACCATGTTTCCTCAATGCCAATAATAACAAGTATAATTTAAATGTATAATTTAAATGGCTGTTATTTTACTGTAGTTCAGGGCTAACCATGTTTTATAGAAAATTAATGGTAACTGACCATTTTTGAGGCCAAAAATTTTAATGTGTGTGTATATGTATGTGTATACTTATATATGTATAATATACGCCAAGAAAATAACACAAAATTTAGGAGAATAAGACAAAATCACAAAAAGAAAACTGTGTTTCTTAAAATTGTGATATCTCTTTATTAGCTTCTGGCTATGAAAGAAGTGCTGTCTGTTAAATACATTATTATTCTTTATCTTATAGACATACAACACTTGTAGGAAACAAACAAAGAAACAAAAAACATTGTAAATAGACATTCCACTTTGTGTTGACATGAAGATTAGGAAAATTAATTGAAGTCTATAAAGTATTTCTCATGTTCCATATTGTTTTAGTTTAATGGGTTTGGTTGAAAGAAAGAGTACAACCAAAATACCAGTTCAGTTCAGTTCAGTCATTCAGAGGTGTCCAACTATTTGTGACACCATGGACTGCAGCACGTCAGGCCTCCCTGTTCATCACCAACTCTCGGAGTTTACTTAAACTCATTTCCATTGAGTTAGTGATACCATACAACCATTTCATCCTCTGTCGTCCCCTTCTTCTCCTGCCTTCAACCTTTGCCAGCATCAGAGTCTTTTCCAATAAGTCAGTTCTCCGAATCATGTGGCCAAAGTATTAGAGTTTCAGCTTCAGCATCAGTCTTTCAAATGAACACCCAGAACTGATCTCCTTTAGAATGGACTGGTTGGATCTCCTTGCAGTCAAAGGAACTCTCAAGATTCTTCTCCAACACTGCAGTTCAAAAGCATCAATCCTTAAGCGCTCAGCTTTCTGTATAGTCCAACTTTCACATTCATACATGACTACTGAAAAAACCATAGCCTTGACTAGATGGACCTTTGCTGGCAAAGTAATGTCTCTGCTTTTTAATATGTGGTTCAGTATCCTTTTAATTTTTGATCATAATGTATCCTCCAAGGAGCAAACATCTTTTACTTTCATGGCTACAGTCACTATCTGCAATGATTTTGGAGCCTAAGAAAATTAAGTCTGTCACTGTTTCCATTGTTTACCCATCTATTTCCCATGAAGTGATGGGACCAGATGCCATGATCTTAGTTTTCTGAATGTTGAGTTTTAAGCCAGCTTTTGCACTCTCCTCTTGCACTTTCATCAAGAGGCTCTTTAGTTTTACTTTCTGCTGTAAGGGTTGTATCATCTGCATATCTGAGATTATTAATATTCTCCCAGCAATCTTGATTCCATCTTGTGCCTCATCCAGTCCAGCATTTCTCATGATATATTCTGCATAAAAGTTAAATAAGCAGGTGACAATATACAGCCTTGATGTACTCCTTTCCTTATTTGGAACCAGTCTGTTGTTCCATGTCCAGTTCTAACTGTTGCTTCTTAACCTGCATATAGATTTCTAAAGAGGCAGATCAGGTGGTCAGGTATTCCCATCTCTTAAAGTATTTTCCACAGTTTGCTGTGATCCACACAGTCAAAGGCTTTAACATAGTCAATAAAGCAGAAGTAGATATTTTTCTGGAACTTTCTTGCTTTTTTTGATGATTTAACAGATGTTGACAATTTGATCTCTTATTCCTCTGCCTTTTTAAAATCCAGCTTGAACATCTGGAAGTTCATGGTTCATGTACTATTGAAGCTTAATTTGGAGAATTTTGAGCATTACTTTGCTAGTATGTGAGATCGTGTGGTAATTTGAACAATTACTTTAACTAAATGGTAGTGTAATTGTGAGTGCAATTGTGCAGTAGTTTGAACAATTACTTTAACTAAATAGTAGTGTCTTTCTCTCACACATAAAGAAAACCTGGGAGTAGTAAGTTCCCTGCTGAACAGCATGCACTCCCTGGCATCCTGGACCCAGGCCACACTGTCTTGGTTCTCTCCAATCTTCTGCTACAACTCCTAAGTCTCGCCAATGTATCATTGGATGTCAGTCAGCAGGAAGGAAGAAGGGAAACCTATATTAAGGACACTGCCAGAAGCTACATATACCACATCCCTTTGGCCAGAATTTAGTCCATGGCCATACCCACAGGAAAACTGGGAAATGTAATAGCTATTTTAGAAGACATGTACTGAGCAAAACCTTTGGGTTTGTTCCTAAAGGAGGAGGAGTACAACCAGCAGTTTCTGCCAGACACGTAAACTTATAACCACATATTCACTCTAGGACTGGTAGTCATTAAATAGGGAACATTTGAGCTAGAAGGAATGTTAAGAGGGCATCTAATTTACTGATGCTTAACAAGAAATAAATATCAGAAAGACGCATCATGCTTGGCACCCATCTCAAGCCAAGCAAACATGTATCTCTGGATGTTATACTTGGCTGTGTCTTAAAAAAAAAAAAAAAAAAAGAAAGAAAAAAAGCCTCCTCCACTCCCGATTTTTCTAGCTTTCATCTTTGGTTAAGAAGCACTTTCAGATGTGAGAACATCCGAGACCCACAAATGTTTAGCAAGTTTCTCAAGTGTTCAGTTAGTAAAAAAGCTAAAACTAGAGCACAGGCTCCCAATTCCAAGTTCCTGTCCACTGTCTGGACCCCTGTGACTCCCTAGTTTTGATCCATGGTCTGAGCCAGTCATAGAAATTTACCTTTCTATTACACTTTTATACTCCATTTTTCATAATTTCCTTTTTGTTTATTCTGTTTCTCCTATATATGATGTTTATTTTCTAAGCTAAAGCAATTCCTCCCTTTAAATACTGTTACACTAACAGAACTAGAATTCTGCTCAAGGATTCCCATTAAAGAACACTTTTGCTTTCCTTCATAACCACCAGGTCAGTTACAAGCACAATTTTGCATGAAAGTACAGAATGTATATGCTTTCCTAAATGTCATAAGATCCATGAGTAAAATACACTTTTATTAAAATAACAGATCTCTTTTAATTTCCTTTATGGCACAAGCAGTGAATTACAGGAGAGGAGCCATTAAAAATAAAGTTGAGAGGCATTTAATTTCACATGTTTATTAAAGATCTAATAGGCTCTGCTATGAGTAACGGTGAATCTAAAGCTGAAGAGACTCAATTCCTATGTCAGGAACTGGCATAGTCTCATGCAGGATTCAGTTCTATAACCAGACCAGGCTCAGTAAATGTTTGACCAGAGGTTTTGACTAAGGACGATGAGATCATAATGGAAGTTCTTCCTCAGGGGAATTGAGGGATTTATAGAAGAGATGACCACCCTGGTGCAGTTGATATTGACAAAGTAAGATGGATGGGGTGAATTCCAAATAAGAAAGCTAGTGAAATGAAAAGTTAAATATATGAGATTAAAAAATTAGCTATAATTTTGAATGCATCTCAAGTCAAGAAAGGAATTGAATGGAACTGATCATTGACCAGTATCTTCTGAAGCCCTTCAGAGGTCAAAAGAGGAACCACACTTTTTAATAAGGTATTTCTTAAACCTAAAAGAAGTGAGCATATGCCTCAACCTCCCATGTGAGGTCAGAGGCTATCAAGCTCTAACTTGCCTACAAATCATATAGAGATTTTATGAAAAAGTAGACTACTTTCAGTAGGTCTGGGTGGGGCATTTCTGCATTTCTAACAGGCTTGCAGGTGATAGTCATCATCCAGAAGACTAACCAAGCCACAAAAGTGACACTCCCAGACCTCAGGAAGTCAGACTCATCTGTGTGCAGCAGGGGAGGAGGGAGCTTGGCTATGTGGCCGGTTGTCCGCATTCCAACAATCAAGGTGTTACATGGCACAGGGCACATAGAACAGGAGGAGATGGTCTCAGCTTCCAGTACAGTCTTGTCTCAAGTCCTAACACATCAAGAGTGGGTAAATTCACATTTAAGAAAAATATTTTATGTCTTTAGAAGATGTGAGAAACATTGAAAATCATTCTTAATTATTTTTTAGGAAAAAAATCGTAATCAATTGATTTACAATGCTATGTTAGTTTCAGGAGTACAGCACAGTGATTCAGCTATATAGGTCTACTTTTTCAGATTATTTTCCCTTATATACTCAGATAAAATACTGAGTATAGTTCCCTGTTCTATACAATAGGTCCTGGTTATGAGAGTTATTCTTTAAAAAAATCAGAAAATTTTAGCATTGTAAGATTTCTAAAACTCTTAATAGTTTGTACATCTCCACTATCTTATTTGTAATTAACATTCTCAATTCTCTTACTCTATGCCTTTCTATAAGAGAATAGTTAAGATAATTTTCTTATTGAAAGAGGGTATAAGGTATGACAAAGCCCTGAGACATTTCAGAAAATTTTACTTTTTGAGAAACTGACCAAGAACCCATATTTTTCCCATTATTGTAAGAAGTCTCCAGAAAAAGTTTTTCAAAGACTGTCAATTCAACTCTTCTCCTTGGAAGAAGTTTGGTTATTTTGATTCCTAACTGAAGTTACATAGATCATTTACATTTGAATATTCAGAGGTAATTTAGAATGTTGCTTTTTTCTAGACCATAAGATATATTTTAAAATTTAAAGTCGAAACTTAACATAGTGCTTGTTTGCAAATCTGAGTCCAGTAAAAGCAGAATTCAGTCACTGTAGAAAACCATGTAGCCCAAAAGAAATCTTGTCTGGGCAAGGAAGTTTCACCTACCACCACTGTGATGAAAAGTATTGTCTTCCATGGACTTTCTAATCACACCAACATATTCTTGCATTACACAAGCACTCAGAATTAGTCATTCCAGATTGTTATTGATGTCCTTTGAGATTCATATGTGCTTATTTCAACGTCATATTGTCTATCTTCAAAGTAACAAAATAATATATTTGTCACTTGATAATTATAGAATTAACTTGGATGGTGCATTTCCAAAAACGTTTTAAGAATCCACTCAACCTGAAAAAAAAAAAAAAAAGGCTATCTTATCTTGACGACTTAAAAATTGAGAAAAATTAGTCATAAAGGTAGTGAAACCAGAATAATGTAGGACTACTTTTTCCCAGCCCAGAACACTGTTTACTGGACTCTCTATCTCATTGTCAGAATAAAAGCAACAATGACAGAAATGTTTATTAGGTGCCTTCCATGTAAAAGGCAAGATGCCAAGCACTTTAGATTACTTTGTTAATGTGTTTAATCTTAAAATAACCTTATGATAAAGGTAATAGTAACCTCATTGTTTACAAGTGAGGACTTTGAAGCTTTAGCTTTCACTTCAGACTACTGGGCTAATGAGTGAAGCGTACAGGTGGGACCCTAGTAGACAGGATCCAGAACCTGGTGCACTTTCTCTCCAGATTCCCTTGAAAAAGTTATTTGCTTTTTAAAAAAGTGCATGTACCTCTCTTTTTTCCCACAAAGAACTTAAATTGGCTAAAATATATATAATAAGATAAAGCTAAATTTTCAGTAAGTAGATAAAGAAATCCAAGCAAAGGGAAAAATAAAGGTGAGGAAAATAGAAATGAATAGTCTTGGTGAGGAGAAGACTAGCATCCCATTTCAGTGAAAAGTACAGATTGTGTCATTAAAGATTCCTGTGTTCCTGTTCTGGTTTTGCCATTGGTTACTCTGTAACTTAAGAAGATTGCACAAATTCCCAAAGCCTTTGTTTGTCATGTGATAGATATAAAATGACACTTGCCTCATACAGTTGAAGTGAGACGTACATGAACTAAAGCATGGAAATGCAGAAGGGTGGCTGCTATTGAAGTTTTCTCTTTTGAAGTCTTCATGATTAGGAATTTTAACAGAGCAATTAGAGTCATTATAAATTAAAGGAAAATATTTACTACAGAACCAAGAAAATTTACCTCAGGCAACCCACGCACTGGGTCAAGATATTTGTTTTAAATATAGTATACATCAATATAACTTATTCAATACCCATCAACTACAAGATGAAATCACATATAAAAGATAAAAACATGATGTCAGGGAATGGTAAAGACTCTTGGAGTCACTCAGACAAAGCCATTCACAAATGAACATTTAATAGAGTTATACTGCCTACCAGATTAGGAAAAGAAAGATGTACAGAAACCTCAAAAATAAACTGACTATCAAAAGATAGAAACACATCTAAGAAAACTAATGAAACCTTGAATATTTTTTGCAAAAGGTATCCTCCATAAAATTGTGCTATGGAAACCACAAGTAAAGAGTGTTGTATGAAGTTACAGTCCCCCAAACCAATGCCTCCTCCATTCTTTATGTTAAAATTAGCTTATAGCTGCAGCTACAAATTTCCTTTTATTAAATGAGTGATATGATACATTTATTTTTACTATTTTGTTTTATTTTTCAAGATAAAGGTCCATTCACATTTTCTTTTTTTCTTTCTTTTTCTTTTTTCTTTTTTTCTTTTTCTTTTTTTTTTTTTTTTTTTGCTGTCTTATCTTAAACTTTACCCTGGAAGGAGATTCACTTTAAAAATGATTTAAATGATTTAAATACTGGAAATGTCCAGTATTTATTACTACCATTAAAAAGAAGTTTCCTGTTATGGAATTATACAGTCAATAGTTTTTATCCAAGCATGCTGGATGAATGCGCTTAAATCTTCCCACTTGTAGGAAATGGGTGTGAAATTTGGTCCTATGCTTTCTTTAAAGCCAAACCAGAGGAGGAAACTGACAATATTTACCTGAGCCCTGTGCAATTATAGTTAGGAAATTCCCCAAGCTTTTGTTTTCCAAAATCTCCTCCCTCTTGTGTTTCAGGAACATTGCAAAGAAGATTTTTTCCATACAATGTGGGAAGGACTTGCTGTCCATTCTTTCTCTTGATGCCTAGAGATTCTTGAGGCCTCTGTTGTTTACCTAGGGCTGGGACAAACACAGACCTTTCCCCTTTTACCTGAACCTGTTGGTGAGGACAGAAAGCTCCTTGTTCTTTGTCTCATGGATGGCTTGGCTGAGATTAGAGTTGTTTGTCCCCTCTCCCTCTGAAATTAGCTAACACACAAAGATAAACTTTTCCTGCACAGCTAACTGAAGGGGAACTCCACTGATGACAGAACAATGCGAAAAAATAAAGCATACCACCTGGAATGTCTCCACTACTCCCTATGAAGCTAAGGAGAAACCAGCTGATGAGGCATAGTGATCTCAGACCTTGGGTGACTTCTCTATCACAAGATTCTGAATAAAATCAAAACCATTCCTATTTTGGTTTTTGCCTTCCTAAATAGGATAATCTGATATGTATATGATAAAAATACTATATATTCTTAGCAATTATATTTTAGCTACAAAATATAATGCTATATTTTAGCAACTATAGTTGCTAATTGAAATATGACTATTTCTAGTATCAAGGAAAGAAAGATGTGTTCACTAGTAAAGAATCTCATAAGAGACTCTAACTTGTTGGTTTTAAACTTTTTTTTTTTTTTTTTTTGTCTGAAAACCACTTCCAGATTCCCCGCCTACACACTTACCTACATGTGCACAACTGAAAGTTTCATAAGACAATATTTAATCTCACTGCAAGCAATACATTTTAGTACTTTGTATAGTACTTTGCATAATACTTTTTAATACTTTATCTTTCTTTTTAAAGCTGACATCAATCCATCTAATAGACCACATGATATATTAAATTTCAATGAAGTTCTATAAAATTCCATTAAATTCTAATCATGTCTCAATTCTAAATTCAGCAATAACATCAAGTATAGCAATGTATATGTACAAATGAAATGTAAATGTACATAACCATTTTCACAAGGTACAAGTCAATCTTCCAGGCAGAAACCTTTGTTTAACTTACCATTGTCTAGAGAATAAAGTAAAAATTCCCAAGGCTCCTGGTTTCTTCCAAGTGGGAATTTTCCTTTTACCTACTAATAATGCTCTCCTCCTTCTCTTCTATCTGAATTTTATTTTTCAAACTTAAATTCATTTTCTCCTTCTGTAATCACTCAAACTAAAATGAACTCTCCTTGTGGAACTTTTATATATTATTAACATGATACTGATCTTTATCACCTTGTGCCCCACTTGCCTGGCCCTAAGAACTGCTTCCCAGTCCCTGGGTCACATGGTCAAGCAAGAAGAATCCTCTTTCTTGTGTATTTGAGGAAGGCATCGCCCTGTAAGGAGTAATGCCATATGCCCATCTTTCCCTCTTCTATGACACTCAACACAAGTAGACTAAGAAACAGAGCTAGTTTTGATTTTCTAGGGAGAGATTTCAATGTCTAAAGGTGAAAACCAGTAAACCAAATCTGGTGCCTGGAGGAGAAAATAAAATTTTATATATATATATATATATACATATATATATATATATATATATATATATATATATATATATATATATATATGATTGTAGTGTTTATTGGAAATACAACTACAAAATAATAAGAATTCCATAACTTGTTACCAAAATTGCTTGACTATTCAGAAAAATATATTTTTATTTCATTCTATGTACAAAAAGACACTACTAGGCATGGAGTGTCAATAAACAATTTTCCAGTCTCCAGTCACACCCTTAAACTTTGTAGACTTATAAGAGAAATAAAGTAGATAGAGAAAAGCACAAAATAGTAATTCTTGCACACATCATACCTTTATCTTTTTATGAATTTCCCTGAAAAATTAAAGGAAAAATATGATAGTAAATCACCAAAAGCAATGCTTTAGAGGAAAAGAAAAGCCACTTTGCATTCCCTTCGTATATCATCTTGTAATGCAGAGACTGGATCTATCTTAGTCACTGCTTCATTCCAGCACTTAAAACACTGCTTGGGACATAGTTGTTTCTCAATGATTAAATACTGAGTGAATTAATAAATATGTTGTTGTTATTTGTTGCTAAGTCATGCCTTACTCTTTTGTGACCCTATGAACTGTAGCCTGCCAGGCTCCTCTGTCTATGAGATTTCCCAGGAAAGAATATTGAAGTGGCTTGCCATTTTCTTCTCCAGGGGATCTTCCCAGCCCAGGGTTCAAACCTGTGTCTCCTGGCTTGATTCTTTACCACTGAACAACCAGGAAAGTCCCAAATCAATAAATACCCATAGATTGAGACAGGTTTAACATGAACTCCAAATATTATAAGCAGAATACATCATCTCACTCATTCCCTAACTTTTCCTACTGCTACTACTAGTAGCTGATATTGTTTTATGTGTGTGAAAAAAGTGAAAGTGTTAGTTGCTTAGTCATGTCCAACTCTTAGCCCACCAAGCTCCTCTGTCCATGAAATTCTCCAGGCAAAAATACTGGAGTGAGTATCCATTCCCTTCTCCAGGGTATCTTCCTGACCAAGGACTCGAACCTGTGTCTCCTGCACTGTAGGCAGATTCTTTACCATCTGAGCCATCATGAAAGTCTCTGTTTTATGTATATTCATCATTTAACCCCCATATTGAACTTATGAGGTAGATATTTCCACTGTACTGTATCTAAAAACCAAAAGAATACAACTTAGAATACTATTTATAAACAGGATCCTAACCCATGAACTTCTGAATGAACAGAACTGCCATGATGAAGCTGGTGTATGTACAGAGACAGGATGTGAACTATTTATAAGGCTCATTCTTGAAAACTCATTGATATACTTCACAAATGACCTCAGAAAACAGAACTCAATACAGAGAGGCTCTCCATGTGCTCCATGTACATTGGATCACTTCTTATAATGTTCAGGTTTGATATACCCATAAATGGAGAAATATATTTTAACCTTAATCAAAACATAACAAGGATTCATATGCCTGCTGGACAAAAGAAATTATTAATGCATGGCAAAGTCAAATATAAAAATTTTTATGCATATCCATTTTTTTATATCATTCAGACTTCTGGTTCCTCTTATTTCCTTGAAATATGGAGAATTAAGTTTTATTAAGTTTATAATAATAAAATAAGTTTTATTTTATACCAGTTTTATTGTTCTTTAGCTTTCAAATTGAAAGATGTGAAGCTGCAGTATCAGCTTTAGAAGAGCTTAGTGTGACTGCCTCCTCATACCTTTAGAGAAGACTTTGGTGTGATGCAGCCTATATCCTGTCTGGATTATATTGTCCACCTGCATCAGGCCCTGTCTTTGAAAACTGCCTGCTCTAATGACCAATAGGAAGTGTAAAATGTAAGTGACCCAACAGGGAATTTTAAGGGTATCCTAGGTAGGAAATTGTCCTTCATCAAAGGAGCGTCCAGCCTCCTGACAAACAGGGGCTTCCAGCTCTTCACCACTCCCTCACCACACCAGACCCTGTGGGAGCTACCTGGTGGGAGCCCTGTGACTCTACCGTGATGCATGGAGCTTGAAAGATATTAAGTCCAAGACTGGTAGCTCTCTTACTCATTAAGATAAATTTCAGATTATTTTGAAACCTCTTAGTAAGATTCTAAAACATTTTCTGTTAAGAATTTTTCCAGATGTTTCAGCTGCTGTTATACAACAGTGTCAGTGTGTATCTTTCCCATGCTTCCTACTTGAAAAGACTAGATGGAGGGTCATTAGAAAGCAACAGCTAGAATATATGTGTTAGAGTCAGAGAGAAATGAATTGACTCCTGCCCCTATTACTCACTTGCAGTAACTTGAACAAACTTTATAAATACTCCAAGGTTCACTTCACCTATATAATAATAATTATCTGCACAAAACTGCTGTAAAATTTAAAATATGACAAAATACTTTAAAAAAAAACACATACTTTAAGAATGAAATCATAACTAGTGCTTTCATTATTTCATTCTTATTCTTCTTGTTCAAACTGTTCTTTGTTTTGAGTCTGTAATCTGCTGCTTGTAGGGTGAGGTTGTTCAAGTGACTTTGTAACCACCAACCTGCTATGGTTAGGGAGCTTGCTGTCTGCTAAGCTGATGGCTTGCTGTTGTTACTAGAATACTCTTTTGGCATTTCTCCTATTACAAATCACTCATTTGCTCCATAGTACAATTATGTTGAAATTAGTCTTTTTTCTATAATATATTTTGTTCTTTTGGTGTTTTTTTTGTTGTTGTTGTTGTTTTGGTTTAATTTTCTTGGTGACCCTAGTAGATATAAGTATATGCTGAGAACCTTCTTCTCAGCTCTGTGGCAGACATGACCTGTTCTCAAAAGAAGAAAAGATACCTCCTTTAATCTGGAAAGATTTGCTGAGGCTTCTCTGTCCATGGAATTTTCTAGGCAAGAATACTGAGCGGTTGGTTTGTCATTTCTTCCTCCAGGGAATCTTCCCAATCAAGGGATCAAATCTTAGTCTCTTGCATTGGCAGGCAGATTCTTTACCACTGAACCTCCTGGGAAGACCTTGGTTCTACAGCTATACCATAAATAAGCACCAGGCTTCTGCCACATGGAAAAATATTTAAATGTGGAGTGTAAAAGTAGGAAGCATTCAATCATTTTAAACACAGAAGATAAGAAATCAAATTGGACAAGGATGTTCAATAAAGCCATGTTGATTGTAATGGAAAGTGAAAACATGACAAATCATAGCAGGTGCACAGAGGAATACTGTGTAGTAGCTGGGAAATTTCCACATGCACTGTCACTGAAATACCCAGAAGTTCACTAAGTGAAGCAGAATCCTGCTGAATGGGATAAGATCTGGCTTGCACTTTTAGGTTTATGTAGGTATTTGTGTGTATGTCTGCTTTTATATACATACAAATATACATATATGTATATATCTACACAAAAGTATATATGTATATATACAATATGTGTGTGTATATATATATATATATATATGCATATACAAAGAGGTATATGCATATATAGTGGTAAAGAATCTACTTGCCAATGCAGTAGATTCCCAGGTTGGGAAGCTTGCCTGGAGGAGGAAATGGCAACCCATCCAGTATTCTTGCCTGGATAATTCCATGGACAGAGGAGCCTGGCAGACTGCAGTCATGGGGTCACATAGACACAGACACAACTGAGTATGCACGTAACTGCAAACATGCATATATACATATGTATATGTTTGCGGTGTAGTGCATGTGTGCTCAGTCATGTCTGACTCTTTTACATCCTTATGGGCTGTAGCTCACCAAGCTCCTCTGTCCATAGGATTTTCCAGGCAAGAATACTGGAGTGAGTTGCCACTTCCTTCTCCCAGGATGTATTATGCTTATCTGTAGGTTCATACAGGTAAATCAATCCATTGACCATATTGACAATGATAAGGCCACACTAAAACTGGCAAGAGTAACTCTGGACGGCGGAGTTGGAGGAAGGGGCTTCAGACCCTTTTGAACTGATTGAATGTTGATGATTTTCCTCCTGGCATGTTATAAATGTTTCACAGCTCAATAATCATATAGAGCTGCTTCAAATTTACAAAGTACTTTCACATTCTTCACTGGACTCGCATAAACCTGTGACGTTGAGTCCTAGGGAGGCAGGAAGAGCCTTGTGTCCTTCCTGAGCTGGGACAGTAGACATGTGATTTCTGAAGTTACACATCCAGTAAGCAGCAGATCATATATCCTGACACAAATGCAATGACCTCTATACTTCCAAGTAAGCAAAAATCTCCTGAAAAACCCTGTGAACTCATGTTGACCCTAACAAGATCTCTGGCTCTCATGTCAGAGGGTTCCTCACTGTAACTCCCTGCAGCTGGTTCCACACTGCTATAGCTCCCTTCTGAACAGACAACATTTTCATTCAGTCATTGAACAAATATTCATTGAACATCTGCTGTATTCTAGACATTGACAATATGGTGTTGAATATGCCATTCTATCATGCATTTGGCAAATATTGATTGAAAGTTTAGCCTGTGTTCACTAATATTTGATTTAGGCAGATATTGACTCTTTCAATCAATAAAATTGCCCTCGTAAACGTACATGCACAGTATTTCTAAGCTTTGACATTAAATATTTAACCAGGTAACTATTTTATTACATCTAAGTGAAGAGTGAAAATGAAGTCGCTCAGTCATGTCTGACTCTTAGCGACCCCATGGACTGCAGCCTACCCGGCTCCTCCATCCATGGGATTTTCCAGGCAAGAGTACTGGAGTGGGGTGCCATTGTGCTAAGAAGAAGTAAAAGGTGGCAAAGTGTGTATAATATGGAAATTTGACTAGACAGAAGAGATCCAGAAAAACATCTCTGAACAAATGACATTTAAGCTGTGGGTTGACGGAGTTTAGTGTAAGGCAAGAGGAGAGAAGGAGGAAAGAGAAACACATTCTGTCTTTTAAGTCACGGAACAGACAGGCCATTCAGTGGAAAGGGGCACAGAGAACTAACAGGATGTCTAGTGTGGTTTGACAATAGAGGGTCATCAGGGTGTCTGGGACGAGGGAGGCAAAGGAACTGGAACCCAAGTTCAGGATTTCTGATTTTATCCATGAAGCAAGGGTAGAACAGTTAATGATTTTAAGTGGAGAGGTGGGAAGATATGATTAGATATACATTTTAAAAGGTCATTGAGACCACAGTGGAAAAACAATGCTGGTCTGAAGTAGACTAGATAAGGAAGGGACAATGGATGTGTTTCCACTCAGTACTACTGGAATTTTGAAAGCAATTTCATGAAAATAGAAATAACAAAAGAATAATTTCAAAAACCATGAAGTCAGATGAGCACAAAATGAATAGATTTCTTATCTTTGAAAAAATTTCTCTGCTTTGCAAGTTGTATCAGTCTGCCAGTAAAGAAGGTTTGATTTAAATTTATTTATTTGTAAAGGAAAATCACCCAATTATTCCATGCTAATCAAGCATCAAGATCATTTATCATTAAACGGTCTGTACATTTTTTTCTAGACATGGCTTACAAATCACGGTCAACAAATAGCCAAAAGGCATAAAGCTTAGAGCTCAAGAGCAGTGAGGTAAAACCAGTGCAGGGAGAATGCAGGTTTTACTCATGTAATTGTGACCAGGAGGGTACAATAGCACTACAGTCTTTTCCAAAAACCACAACAAAGAAACACAAAACATTAACAACTCCAGTTGCATGATAGACATATTCATCAAATATTACTATGTTAATCTGAAAGTACCAAAACACATTCAGCAAGTTATAGTGGATAACTTGAGACAAAATATTTTTATCTTTCATACAGAATACGAGTTGTCTGTAAAATAAGAACTGATGATATCTGCAGAGCAAATAAAACTATTTTGAGTGTTTACTTACATGTTTATTCCTCATTTGAGACTCACGACCATGTTTTAAAGTAAATGTGGATCATCGTCCCTGCTTCAAAGACAAGGAAACAAAACTCCCTGGAGCAGCATGCCCAAGGCCCCAGCTAAGGAGATGTGATGTCTTGGTCTGGTGCATGATTGCAGGTTGTTGTTTTTAATCAGCACAGAGGAGTCAGACATGGATGTGGAAAGTGAGACTGATTCAGATCTTGTTGTGGGTCTGAGGGTGAGTTGTCGAATTAACCCTCACACCTAAATTCGATGAGCAAAGACCAACAACCATTACTTATTATAGTAGTAAACTTTTTGTAAATAAACAGTAGCTTCCAACCCACCCTGGAAAAATATAAAATAGTATTGAAAACAAATGGTACAAATGGAAAGCCAGTTTACTGACTACATCTTCTTTGGTTCCTCTGAAGTCTTGTTTCCAATTACCTATGCTTGAAAATAAATTGCTTAAATCGGAATGTAAATACAACCTCCTTTGGCCCCAGGGAATTTCAGCATTAGGATAGCAGTGAGGTCCTAAAGAATGTCTAATGCTTGTGAAGACTGTGTGAGCTCCTTTCTGATTCTCTAGGAATTCAGGTCGGATTGGCATGTTGATCATCCTGGACTATTTTCATGCCATGTGGGTGAACTGCTGGACATTCCGAACCAATATTCACAGTGGTACTGCGGGTGCCAAAGGCATCAGAGTTTCCAGTTGAATTGTTGGAAGTGAAATGCCTGGACCCCGAATTGGACCCCTCTGATTTTACTTTATAAAAATGAGAAAAGTTGCTGTTGATAATAGGCCACTTAAGACTGCTGGCCAGGCTGTAGATTCACTGTTTTTGCACATAGATTCAGGACTAATTTTCTGCAATCTTTCTGTTCCCATTTGGCATCTTGTGCTCTTATGAACCACACATTCCAGGTTAAGACGGCATGACCAAGGCAAGAATGGGGGTCATGCTCTCTGTTTCTCCCACCTGGAAGCCAAGTGCCTGACTGGGACGATTTAGGACTACAGCTGCTTATCGCTGAGGGCAAATTTCAAATTCATTGTAAATGAGATCATAGCATCCTCTCTGCATCAATACTCCTGCCACACCTAAATCAGGGAAATAGGGGAACCGATTTAATATTTGATCAAAGGGATATTTGAAAAGGACAAGAGGCAAGCAAGCATTTAATAGTGGGTCATTAGAAGTGGGAATAAGAGCTGCTGCTGCTAAGTCGCATCAATTGTGTCCGACTCTGTGCGACCCCATAGACGGCAGCCCACCAGGCTCCTCTGTCCCTTGGAGTCTCCAGGCAAGAATACTGGAGTGGGTTGCCATTTCCTTCTCCAATGCACGAAAGTGAAAAGTGAAAGTGAAGTCACTTAGTCATGTCCGACTCTTTGTGACCCCATGGACTGCAGCCTTCCAGGCTCCTCCATCCATGAGATTCTCCAGGCAAGAGTACTGGAGTGGGGTGCCATTGCCTTCTCTGGGGAATAAGAGCAGATAGCAAATTTTTTCCTCTATAATTTCTTAGAAGTACTTTCAGTAGCCGGTCAGTAGAGGGAAATGTTTTACAGACACTTGCATCTAAGAAAAAGAGTCTGCTCTTTTGTCAGGTACTGCTTCTGTGGAATTCACTTCCCGCCAGACACTGTGGGAGATACTGAGGAACACTGAGCTTTCCTTTTCCCAGTGAACTCTGAGGAAGACATCCATTCAGACAGATAATTCCTTAGTTATACATAAAAAGGGCATGACTTTTCCCTTCTTCTTTTTTTGCTCAAGGCTCTATAAGCAGGCTAACATTGTAAAACTGGTCTCTCTTACAATAAAAGCTGAGTTTTCCTTTTCCCAGTGAACTCAGGAAGACATCCATTCAGACAGATAATTCCTTAGTTATACATAAAAAGGGCATGACTTTTCGCTTCTTTTTTTGCTCAAGGCTCTATAGAGCACCCTAACATTGTAAAACTGGTCTCTCTTACAATAGAAGCTGTAAAAGGACCAGCAGTTCAAAAGTGAGGAAGAACAGAGTGAAGGTCCATGGGCAGCAAAATCTTTGTTCTAGTTATTCAATACTTCATCTATATAACATGATTTTAGTAAGTTAAAAAATGTGAACTGGATTATAAAATTCTAAAAATTCACCAGACAAACTGAAAGCCACAACGAGATACTAAAATGACTAAATTGAAACAAACAATAAAAATACCAAAAAAGCAGAATATCTGGAATATTCACATGCTACTGGGGTGAATGCAAAATAAACTGATGCAGCCACCTGAGGAAGACAAGACTTTGGGTGCACTTGTAGAATAGAAAGAAAGCCTGATATTATCACTGGGATTCCTGAACTGAACATGCCTTTGAGATTTGATGCAGTGCCGGGCACGTTGGCAGGACTCAGTGGAGGTTAGCTCTTCTGTGTCCTTTCTGAGACGGGAGAAATCAGAAGAGCCAGGAAAACAGGAGCTTTCAGGGAAGACTTGCTTCCTCAAGCCTCTGGCTGAGCACAGCAGGTGTCCTGTCAAGGTATTGGCATCAGGAGCAGTTAAACCCCAATTAGTCATCTCTGGCCTACAGGGGACGCCCTTGCTGGGGAATCCTGGGAGGGTCTTGGGTCCTCACCTTTTGAGGACTCCTCCTTTGTCAAATTTATTATGTGTGCTTCCTTTTCTTCCATCAGCCCTGGAATGGGAAGAAGAAAGCTCCAACTACTTTCAGAACTGAGCAAATAAAGTTGTTGTTTTTTCTTTTACAATTGGTTCCATTGCAGAGAGAGCATTAGACTGATTTATTCAAATCAATTCTGGGTAAAACAGAGTTTAAGAATGAGTTCTGTTTCCCCAGGAAACCTGGCTTTCCCCAGGAAACTCGATTGATAGATTAGCACTTGAAGTGTGGTGGGTGTGTGACTGGCTTTGGAGGGACTGGGGGCTGGCTGGCACTCCAGGCAGGCTCAGCAAAGCATTTTCCTGGGAGACTTGAGTGAGATGTAGTCCTTTTTGGTATCAGGGTATGCCCTGATTCTTTTTGCGTGTGTGAGTGTTTTATTCTTTTTTTGTTAATTAATTTATTTTAATTGGAGGATAATTACTTTACAATATTGTGGTGGTTTTTGCCATACATTGACATGATCAGTCACAGGTGCACATGTGTCCTTCTATCCTGCACCCCCACCCCCTCCCTCTCCACCCCATTCCTCTGGGTTGTCCCAGGGTATCAGCTTTCAGTGCCCTGCTTCATGCATTGAACTTGCACTGGTCATCTATTTTACATATGAAAATATACATGTTTCAGTGCTAGTCTCTCAAAATATCCCTTCCTCATTTTTACCCACATAGTCCAAAAGTCTGTTCTTCACACCTGTGTCTCTTTTGCTGCCTTGCATATAGGATCATGATTACCATCTTTCTAAATTCCATATATATGCATTAATATACTGTACTAGTGTTTCTCTTTCTGATTTAACTTCACTGTGTATAATGGGTGTGTCAAGAGTGTTTCAGCTTACGGACTCCTCTGAAGGTTGCCTAGCCCACCTGAATGGGTTTGTCCGGCCACATGTGATTGTTTACAGCCTCCCAATCTGAGAGGCATGAGATGTTTTAGACTTACTAAAGGCAAATTCTTTTGGGGAGTTAGAAATTATTAGTATAGTTTCTGTCATTGTGCAAAAGCTTTTAAGTTTAATTAGGTCCCATTTGCTTATTTTTATTTCCATTACTCTGGGAGGTGGATCATAGAGGATCTTGCTGTGATTTTTGTCAGAGAGTGTTCTTCTTATATTTTCCTCTAAGAGTTTTATAGTTTCTGGTCTTACATTTAGATCTTTAATCCATTTTTAGTTTATTTTTGTATAGTGTGTTAGAAACTGTTCTAGTTTCATTCTTTTACAGCTGGTTGACCAGTTTTGCTACCACCACTTGTTAAAGAGATTGTCTTTTCTCCATGGTATATTCTTGCCTCCTTTTTCAAAGATAAGGTGTCCATAGTTGTATGGATTTATCTCTGGACTTTCTATTTTGTTCCATTGATCTATATTTCTGCCTATGTGCCAGGACCAAATTGTCTTGATGACTGTAGCTTTGTAGTACAGTCTGAAGTCAGGAAGGTTGATTCCTCTAGTTATATTCTTTCTCAACACTATTTTGGCTATTATAGTTTTTTTTTTTCATGTTTCCATGCAAATTGTGAAATTACTTGTTCTAGTTTGGTGAAAAATACCATTGGTAGCTTAATAGGAATTGCATTGAATCTATAGATTCCTTTAGGTAGTATACTAATTTTCACTATATTAATTCTTCCAATCCACAAACATGGTCTATTTCTCCATCTATTTGTGCTATCTTTGACTTATTTCATCAGTGTCTTATAGGCCTCCCCTTGTGGCTAAGACGGTAAAAGCATCTGCCTACAATGCGGGAGACCTGGGTTGGATTCCTTGGTTGGGAAGATCACCTGGAGAAAGAAAATGGCAACCCATTCCGTATCCTTGCCTGGAAAATCCCATGGATGGAGGAGCCTGGCAGGCTACAGTCCATGGGGTCACAAAGAGTCGGACATGACTGAGCAGTGTCTTATAGTTTTCTATATATAGGTCTTTTGTTTTTTTACATAAATTTATCCCTAATTATTTTATTATATTGTTGCAATGGTGAATGGAATTGTTTTCTTAATTTCTCTTCCTGTTTTCTGTTGTTAGTGTTTAGGAATGCAAGGGATTTCTGTGTATTAATTTTATATCCTGAAACTTTACTATATTCATTGATTAGCTCTAGTAACTTTCTGGCAATATCTTTAGGGTTTTCTATGTAAAGGTTCAGGTCATCTGCAAACAGTGAGAGTTTTACTTTTTCTTTTTCAAACTAGATTTCTGTTATTTCTTTTTCTTCTCCAATTACTGTGGCCAAGAATTCCAAACTATGTTGAATAGTAGTTGTGACAGTGGGCACCCTTATCTTGTTCCTAATTTTAGAGGAAATGCTTTCAGTTTTTGCCATTGAGTATAATGCTTTTTGCAGGTTTGTCATATATGACTTTTATTATGTTGAGATATTTTCCTTCTATGCCTGCTTCTGGAGAGTGTTTGTCATAAATGGGTATTAAATTTAGTCAAAGGGTTTCTCTGAATCTATTGAGATAATCATATGGTTTTTATCTTTCAATTTGTTAATATGGTGTATCACATTGATTGATTTGCAAATATTGAAGAATCCTTGCACTCTTGGGATAAAGTCTACTTGATCATGATGTATAATATCTTTTATATGTTGTTGGATTCTATTTGCTAGAATTTTGTTGAGGATATTTGCATCTATATTCATCAGTAATATTGGCTTGTAGGTTTTGTGTGTGTGTGTGTGTGTGTGTGTGTGTGTGTGACATCTTTGTCTGATTTTAGTATTAGGGTGATGGTAGCCTCATAGAATGAGTTTAGGAGTTTACCTTCCTCTGCAATTTTCTGGAAGAGCTTGAGTTGGATAGATATTAAATCTTCTCTAAATTTTTGGTAGAATTCACCTAAGAAGCCATCTGGTCCTGGGCTTTTGTTTGTTGGAAGATTTTTTATTACAGTTTTGATTTCTGTGATTGTGATTGGTTTGTTTAGATTTTCTGTTTCTTCATGGTTCAATTTACCAAGGCTAGATTTGTGGTGCAGGATATGATTTATCCTGTCGAATGTTCTGGGCACAGTTGAACAAAAGGTGAAATCCATTGTTTTGGGGTGAAAAGCCTTGTGTTTGGGGTGAAAAGCCCTATTTGGTCTAACTGATCCATTGTATCATTTAAAGCTGTGTTTCCTTGCTAATTTTCTGTCTGGTTGATCTATCCATAAAGGCCCACACTGATATTGTGTTACTGTTAATTTCTCCTTTCATACTTGTTAGCATTTGGCTTCCATGTTGGAATGTTCTTATGTTGGGTGCACATATATTTATAATTGTTATATCTTCCTCTTGGATTGATCCCTTGATCATTATGTAGTGTCCTTCTTTGTCTCTTATCATGGTCGTCTTTTCAAAGTCTATTTTATCTGATTTGAGTTTTGCAACTCCTGCTTTTTTTTTGGTCTCCATTTACATGTCTTTCTCCAGCCCTTCACTTTCAGTCTGTATGCGTCCCTAGGTTTGAGGTGGGTCTCTTGTAGCTCTTATAGGGAGCTTATTTTTGTGTCCATTCAGCCAGTCTTAATCTTTTGGCTGGAGCATCTAACCCATGTACATTTAAAGTAATTATTAAGTATGATCCTTACCATTTACTTTCTTGTTTTGAGCTAATTTTTATAAATCTTTTCTGTGTTTCCTGTCTAGAGAAATTCCTTTAGGATTTGTTGAAGTGCTGGTTTGCTTGTACTGAATTCTGTTAGCTTTTGCTTCTCTGTAAAGCTTTTGATTTATCTTTCATATCTAAATAAGATCCTTACTGGGTAGAATAATCTTGGTTGTAGGTTTTTCTCTTTCATCACTTTAAGTATGTCCTGCCATTCCCTTCTGGCCTGAAGAGTTGACCTGAAAGATCAGCTGTTATCCTTATGACCTGAAAGAGTTGACCTGAAAGGTCAGTTGTTATCCTTATAGGGATCCCCTTGTGTGTTATTTGTTGCTTTTCCCTTGCTGATTTTAATGATTGCTCTTTGTGTTTAACTTTTGTTAATTTGATTAGTATGTGCCTTGGGTTTATCCTGTTTGGGACTGTCTGGGTTTCTTGGACTTGGGGAGCTATTTCTTTCCCCATTTTATGGGAGTTTTCAACTATTATCTCCTCAAGTATTTTCTCATGCCTTTCTTTTTGTCTTCTTCTGGGACACCTATGTGTCTTGAGGCATTTAACATTGGCCCAGAGGTATCTGAGGTTGTCTTCATTTCTTTTAATTCTTTTTTCCACTCTCTTTCATTTATTTCCACCATTCTATCTTCCACCTCACTTATCCTCTCTCATCTGCCTCAGTTATTCTACTGTTGGTTCTCTCCAGAGTTTTTCTAATCCAAGTTATTGCATTGTTCATTATTGTTTGACTTTTCTGTATCTCTTCTAGGTCCTTGTTAAACATTTCTTGCATCTTCTCAGTGTTTGTCTCTGGCCTATTTATCTGTAACTCCATTTTGTTTTCAAGATTTTGGATATTATTTACTATCATTTTTTCTGAATTCTTTTTTGGGTAGAGTCGCTATCTACTCCTCTTTTGTTGGGTTTGGTAAACTGCTGAGTATTTATCTGACTTTTCATTTTGTTTAGGTTGCTGTGTTTGGGATGCCCTTTCTGCAGGCTGGAAGGTCATGATTCCTCTTAATTGTGAATTCTGCTCTCAGTGGGTGTGTTTGGACCAGTGGCTTTTCAAAGTTTTCTGGTTGGGGGAACTTCTGTCTGTGTTATGGTGGCTGGAGCTGGATCTCTTCTCTCTGTAGTGCAGTGACATCTCTATGGTTTTCTTATGGTTTTGGACAAAGGCTATCTTTTAGTGTTAGAGTTGTGTTCCTGTTTTGATGGAGAATTAGCATGGTTTGTCTTGTACTGAAATTTGTTGGCTCTTGTGGGGAGCCTGGTTTCAGGGTATGTATGGAGACTTTTGGGTGTGCTCTTGTCTATTAATGTTCCCTGGAGTCTGGAGTTCTCTGATGTTATAAAGTTCTGGAATTGAGCCTCCTTCTCTGGGTTTCAGTCTTCCTCTTACAGTAGCTTCAAGCCTTCTTCATCCATACAGCACAGAAGATAAAACCACTAGGTAAATGGTGAAATAATTTTCCATACCCAGGAACACCCAGAGAGATTCACAGAGTTATATAGAGAAGAGAAGAGGGAGGAGGGAGATAGACATGACCAGGAGGAGAAAAGTGAGAGTCAAAGGGGGAGAGAGCAATCAAGTCAATAATCGAATCTCTAAGTGCTCTCCTCAGCCAGGAACACCCAGAGAGAGTCACAGAGATATATAGAGAAGATCAAGGAAGGAGACAGAGCTGACCCAGAGGGCAATAGGGAAAGTCAAAAGTGGAGAGAGCAATCTAGCCAGTAATCAAATCCCTGAGTGAAAATGGATACTGAAGATTAGACTCTTAAAGGTACAAAATTGATATCAAATATAAAAAAGCAAATATTAAAAACCTAGGACAGAGCTTAGACTCAAAAATACAATATAAAAAGTATAAAACAAAATCAATCACAAAATTTTTTTTAAAAATATATGGAATTTGCTTTAGAAAAATAGGTTTTGTTTTTTTGTTTGTTTGTTTGGTTTTTTTTTTAGAAAGGTAGTGCTGCCGCTGCTGCTAAGTTGCTTCAGTCGTGTCTGACTCTGTACGACCCCATAGACGGCAGCCCACCAGGCTCCACCGTCCCTGAGATTCTCCAGGCAAGAACAGCGAAGTGGGTTGCCATTTCCTTCTCCAATGCATGAAAGTGAAAAGTGAAAGGGAAGTCACTCAGTCGCATTGGACTCTTTGCGACTGCATGGACTGCAGCCCACCAGGCTCCTCTGTCCATGGGACTTTCCAGGCAAGAGTACTGGAATGGGTTGCCATTGCCTTCTCCATAGATAGGTAATAGTAGGGTATAAAAATGAAAGTTAATGGAGTAATAAAGAACTAATTTTTAAAAAGAAATTAAAAAGTTATAGTAGTAAAAGATATATATACTTAGGAATGTTTCTGGAGCTGTTGTGGTCAGTGTGGCATCAGTTCAGTGTCAGATTGTCCCTTGTTTCAATTTGTGCTTGGTCTCAAGGTCTATAGTTGCCTCTCAAATACACAGTCTCAGCATGAACTCCAGGGTTTTAATCTGTTGCACTTGTCACTTCTGGGGCAGTTAACGTTTCTTTGTTTACTTTGGCTTCCTTTGTTTGCAACTCTCTTCAGTGTCTAATTTCTGCCCTGACACAAGGGGTGAAGGTTGCCACTTATTTAGGCTCACTTGTTCAGTTTTGCTGTGGGGAAGGAGGGATACTGCAAACAAATGCCACTGGCCTGTGTGGGGATTCCTTGCATTGGATGGACCACACTGGGTTTGCCACAGACCAAAGTGGTGTGTACTTCCTGGGTCCACACTGCTCAGGCTCCAGGGTGCTCCATCAGGGTATTGTCCCAAGAGGACCCTGTGTTTCATGCACTTCCCAGGTCTAAGCTGCTGAGGTTCTCAGGTGCTCTGCAAGGGCACAGACCCAGATGGGCTGTGTTGTTTTGTCCCCTTCCCAGGTCCAGGCCACTCAGGAAACTGGGAGCTTGGTGAGAGCACTCTCTCATGTAGGCCATGTGTCCTATGCTCTTCCCCAGTCCCAGGAAACTTGGTTTCCGAAATGTGCTGTGATGGTACAGTGCTAGGTGTTCTGAGTGTCTCCTCTGGGGAGCTGATTTCAGGCTGTAACACTCTGGTAGATGTGATCTGTCCAGGATCTCAGGAAGATGTAGTTATCAACTGGCAGCCTTCTCACAGTTTGGTGGAAGATGTGGTCTCTGGAGCCATGATTCCAGCAGCCCCTTGACTTCTGGCTCTAGCTGTTACACACCTGACTCTCTGTCTCCAGGGAGGCAGAGCCCTAAATGGCAGACAGCTTGCTCTCTTTTGGTATTTGCTAGGGCACAATCCTTTGCTCTGTGAGCCAACCAGGGGTCACCATGCAGTGCAAGAACCTTTTGTGGGAAAAGTGCTTTTTTGTGTGTGGGCAGGGGGATGGGGGGGGGGGGCGTTGCTATCTCACGTTAGCCCCCTCAGATTGTCCTCAGGGCATTCAAGCCTAGTCCTTACCCTAAGGACTAGTGATGTAGCCTGCACCTCCCTGCAGTGTCGCCACTCACTGCTGGCAGAGGCAAGTGTCTGAGCTGCTTCCCCACAAGTAGTTGTAGTTAGGCACACATTCTGTGTTGTTGTTGTTGTTGTTGTTATGTTGCCCTCTGAGATTCATATAGGATAATTTTGAAAGACATTATAATCATTTGCTTACAGTAATTTCAACAAATGAATTTATTGGCTACTTTGAATTAATTCTGAATAGAAATTATCAATAAAGGAAAGTATATTCCTCACTTTTTTATAGAAAAAGATTAAAAGTAATTAATTTTTGATCTCTACAACCATTTTCACTTCACTTGAATTAATTTCTCTATAGCTATTTATACAGAAAAATCTTAGAAAATGTTAACTAGAGAAGCAATTTTCTTTATGATGCATATATATTTTTTAATTGAGTTATAGTTGACATAGCATATTCGTTCCAGGTATACAATATAATGATTCACTATTTGTACACATTGCAAAATGAACACCATAAAAAAAAAAAATTAGTAATATCTGCCACCATTCATAGTTAGGGGGGAAAAAAAAAAGTTTCTTGTGATGAGGACTGTTAAGATTTACTCTTTTGGCAACATAACATTTAGGAAATTAACAGGCAAAATATTACTTTAGGAACTTGGAAATGACAAGGATTCCAGGCATGATTTCCCCTGACCTGGGCAAAATAAATTCTGCTGTTCACACACCACTGGCTGAAAAGCAAAGTTAAGAATGATGGCACTAAAAATAAAAAATTTGAAGTAGAGCTAAGCGGGAAGAAAGATGAGGGCAGAAGCCCCTCTGGGAGATGAGACACACAGTGTGGGAGCTGAAAGAGAAAATCAATTCTTCCTTACCATTCCCTGGGGAGACGTAAAATATATGATTAGAGTACAAAGACATTCCATACTCAACTCCCAAGACTGCCTTTGAATTATGGACTGATGTCCATAGCCTAGCTACAGCTCTGCTTGAACTCTGAAACAAACAACTGTTGAATTTGCAGTTATAAATCTGTTAGATGCCATTGATTTTTAATATCAGAAGCTGCCACTAACATTGATAAACTAATTTTCTAGTGAATAAAATGATATTTGGTGGGTATGAAAAAACTTCCAAAAGATGGTGCAATAACTATAAACAGGTGGAATTTGCTACTCCATTAATGAATTTCATAAGAATGGGAATCCACTAAACTCATAAATTGAAGAATACGGTTTGTTTACTCCTGTTTAAGAGAGGACAAAAGATGCTGGGAAAAGTAAAATCCACAAACAGTCTATTTTCTCAGATGTTGTGATGCAAATAAGAAAAGTCTAGTGTGGGAATCCTGCAGCTTGTTCATGCACCTAAGAATCAAAACAAGAATCACTGTGGGGCCATTTCAAAGGAATATGCCACACAGCTGGTTTCATTCAGCTGATTTTATGTAGTGCTATGAGTATCTTTGAGCAAAAAGATCTTTGCTACTGTCAACTGCTCCTGAGCATTTGTTTGTTTTGGGGAGAGTTTTTCTTTTTCTTTTTCTTCTTTGAGGACTGCAAATGAAGGAAAAGAAGTGGTATTAAATCCTATCTTCAGGGAGAAGTGTTATATATTATAATGTTGTTTGTTTATTTACATCTCAGAATTGTCATTAAATAATTCTTAAAACTACTTTTCAAAAAATAAAATATTGACTGGGTTTAATGTTATTATCCCTGAACAACAAGAGGGGAGATACTAAAATTCTGTAAGATATTTAGAGAAAGGAATGCATATTTTCCAGAGGATAAACATAGTATTGAGTAGGCCAAATATCTGTTCAGATTTTTCTGTAACATCTTGCAGATATGAGTCAACTCAATATTTATCTGTTGTTTTAATTTCCTTTCTTTCTTCCCTCTTTGTTTCCTTTTTTTCCTTCCTTTCTCATTTTTACTTTCTTCCTCTATATAATTTGTTTTTATTCCAAATTAAAAAAAATTTTGGGGCCCCCTTTTTAAAAGCCAAAAATAGTGGATAAAGTCTGAGTCGACCCAGTGTTCTATTTACTCTTTCTTCCTTGACATTGATTCTCAATTTTAATGAACTAGAACTCACTTTACTTGGATAACAGAAACTCTAGAACTTTTAATCCTGACTTTTAAATTGCAGCCTATTGAAAAAATACATTTTATGCAAACATGCACATTCTTAGCTTCCCAAGAATACAGATCTGTTTTTTTTTTGTCTTGCTCTATTCTAGTCTTGTTAGTGCTTAAGTCAACATTTAAGAGATGGCCTTTGAACATATCATCAAGTTTTGGTTTAAACAACACTTGTTCTTCAGAATCCTAGGTAGTGTTATTTATGTGATACATATGAGTTTGGGGCATCCGCCATGGGCAGTTTTTCAGGTCTAAAACACCATCTCAGGCACCATGCAGCACATGTTCAATCCCTTTAAAAGACTCTCCCTGCCACCCTCACTCTTGTACTATTACAAAGACTTAGGATTACATAAATATCTTTCAGGTGTTTTTTCAACTTCTTGCTTTTATTAAGAAGTAATACAAATATTGCCAGTGTTCATTTAACCCACTGGTTCTGATTAGGCAGAGCTTTTCAATACTGTGTAATACTTATGCTTCAGAAAAATAATTGAGAACTGAATATAATTGCTCTCTCTTGTCTGTTCAGGCTCACTAGATCTTGTTCTTCTGATAAGTAACACTATTTACAAAAATAAATAAGGCCTTTCCCCAAATATCTTATATCAACTCTTTGTTTTCCTATATGGTAAATTTGTGGAAAATATTAGATTTTCCATTGTATAAAAAAAGAAACAGAGTCACAGAAATTAGCACCTTAGCAATAATAATGATGGAAAAATATTTTAAATCAACTAACTTCTAATGTCCAGTCTTAATCAATAAAATCCCTTTTTTCTCAGATATTAAGTCCATTTCTTAAACTATATTTAGGAAACACATACAATATTTTAATCCCTCTTTTTCAGAAATTTGAAAACACTTTCAAATAGTATTCTATAATGTTCTTAGATCAGTGGCCCCCAACCTTTCAGCACCAGGGACCAGTTTCACGGAAGACAATTTTTCCAAGGATGGGGGTAAGGGGATGGTTCTAGTGATAATGTGAGGGAGAACACATGAACCTTCACTCACTCCCTCAATTTTCCTCCTACTCTGCAGCCAGATGCTTAACAGGCCAGTCTGAGGCCTGCTGGCTGGGGACCCTTGCCTTAAATTATATCAGTACAAAATTCACCATTTTTGACAGCAAAAACATTTGATATTATGTCTTAACAGAAAATTTGGAGAGTTCTGAGACATTCATGAAACTTGAGAATTAGGAAGCAAAGAAAACAAATGAAAAAACCTGAATTATTGTGCAATGCTGATGTTCTTGTGTGGAAAAATTCTATTGACCTACAAAAAGTCTCAAAAGAAATGATTCCTAGAAATTCTTTTCCTTAAGTAGACAGCAAGAATTGAAAAATAATTTATCATAAGGAGTTTTTCAGGCAGCTTCAATGCAGCCTCCAAATGTTTGTACATTCTCAGGATCAGCAGAGGTAGTGGATGTTTCTGAAATGTAGAACTAGGTGCATCGGTATAGAACAGAGCATCAGTTCTAAGGGTGTTGAAGGAGATCCAAGCAGCAGAAGTTTGATAAATCCATTCAGGCAGAGACCTGGACTCTCTCTCTTACCTATACCAGCATTCCATATGCAGTGTTAAGTTCTATTCAGTTCAGTTCAGTCTCTCAGTCATGTCTGACTCTTTGTGACCCCATGAATTGCAGCACGCCAGGCCTCCCTGTCCATCACCATCTCCCGGAATTCACTCAGACTCACGTCCATTGAGTCCGTGATGCCATCCAGCCATCTCATCCTCAGCCGTCCCCTTCTCCTCCTGCCCCCAATCCCTCCCAGCATCAGAGTCTTTTCCGATGAATCAAATCTTTGCATGAGGTGGCCAAAGTACTGGAGCTTCAGCTTTAGCATCATTCCTTCCAAAGAAATCCCAGGGTTGATCTCCTTCAGAATGGACTAGTTCGATCTCCTTGCAGTCCAAGGGACTCTCAAGAGTCGTCTCCAACACTACAGTTCAAAAGCATCGATTCTTCGGTGCTCAGCCTTGTTCACAGTCCAACTCTCACATCCATACATGACCACAAGAAAAACCATAGCCTTGACTCGACGAACCTTAGTCGGCAAAGTAATGTCTCTGCTTTTGAATATACTATCTAGGTTACTCATAACTTTTCTTCCAAGGAGTAAGCGTCTTTTAATTTCATGGCTGCTGTCACTATCTGCAGTGATTTTGGAGCCCCCAAAAATAAAGTCTAACACTGTTTCCACTGTTTTCCCATCTATTTCCCATGAAGTGATGGGACCAGATGCCATGATCTTCATATTCTGAATGTTGAGCTTTAAGCCAACTTTTTCGCTCTCCTCTTTCACTTTCATCAAGAGGCTTTTTAGCTCCTCTTCACTTTCTGCCATAAGGGTGGTGTCATCTGTATATCTGAGCTTATTGAGCTTTCTCCTGGAAATCTTGATTCCAGCTTGTGTTTCTTCCAGTCCAGCATTTCTCATGATGTACTCTGCATATAAGTTAAATAAGCAGGGTGACAATATACACCCTTGACATACTCCTTTTCCTATTTGGAACCAGTCTGTTGTTCCATGTCCAGTTCTAACTGTTGCTTCCTGACCTGCATACAGATTTCTCAAGAGGCAGGTTAGGTGGTCTGGTATTCCCATCTCTTTCAGAGTTTTCCACAGTTTATTGTGATCCACACAGTCAAAGGCTTTGGCATAGTCAATGTTGTCAAATATCTACATGGATTAGATTAAGGAGTAACTTAATAATTTGGACCTTACTTAAAAGTCATGTTATTATTTATCCTAAACTTTTTATATAATTTCACTTGCATTCATATCTACTAAAATATCTGTCAACTCTAAATAAAATAAACTTCATTGGACATGCAGGTCAAGAAGCAACAGTTAAAACCAGACATGGAACAACAGACTGACTCAAAATTGGGAAAGAAGTACATCAAGGCTGTATTTGTTACCCCGCTTATATAACTTATATGCAGAATGCCAAGCTGGATGAATCACAAGCAGGAATCAAGATTGTGGGGAGAAATATCAATAACCTCAGATATGCAGATGACACAACCCTTATGGCAGATAGCGAAGAGGAACTAAAGTGCTTCTTGATGAAGGTGAAAAAGAAGAGTGAAAAAGCTGGTTTAAAATTCAACAATCAAAACACTACCCATCATGGTATTTGGTCTCATCACTTCATGCAAATAGATGGGGAAACAATGAAAACAGTGACAGAATTTATTTTCTTGGGCTCCAAAATCACTGTGGACAGTGACTGTAGCCATGAAATTAAAAGATCCTTACTCCATGGAAGAGCAACTATGGCAAATCTAGACAGTATTATTAAAAAACAGAGACATCACTTTGGCTACAAATATCTGTCTAGTCAAAGCTATGGTTTCTCTGGTAGTCATGTAGGGTTGTGAGAGCTAGACCTTAAAGAAGGCTGAGCGCTGAAGAATTGATGTCTTCTAACTGTTGTGCTATCGATGACTTTTGAGAGTCCCTCAGACAGCAAGGATATCAAACCAGTCAATCCTAAAGGAAATCAACCCCGAATATTCATTTGAAGGGCTGATGCTGAGGCTGAAGTTCCAATACTTTGGCCACCTGATGTGAAGAGCTGACTTATTGAAAACTACCCTCATGCTAGGAGAGATTGAATGTAAGAGGAGAAGGAGACAACAGAGGATGAGATAGTTGGATGACATCAGTGACTTAATAGACATGAGTTTGGGTAAAGTCTTGGGAATGGTGAAGGACAGGGAAGCCTGGCATGCTGCACTCCATTGGGTCACAAAGAATCAGACATGACTGAACAACTTATCATAAGCATAAAACATCATTGGGTGACAGGATGGTCTCAGTCTGTAGTTGTCTTGGTCTTATCGATATTTATACTTATATAAATATTTATATTTATTTATAGAGTCTTAGTACCATCCATATTTAGGATTTATAACTAAAAAAGAGTCAAATATAGATCAGTTTTACCTCATAGCCATTACTAGAGATGTAAGAGCTTAATTAAATATTTATTAATCTGATGCTTTTTCATCAATGTGTTTGCATCCTCACAGAGCATTACTGCAACTCCAAGATAGGCAATGTGAGAAGATGGTTGTTATTCTTGAGAACAAGTTATATTTTTAATCTTTTATCCTTCTCTGATGAAACTGAAGTTCATGTTTCTCTCCCAAGTTCCTTATTCTCTGTGCCTACTTCAGTGTTTCTGTGATGTGTCAGACCAGTCTAACATTTTTATGCAGAATATTCCCTCACATGTAGCAAAAGACAAAACATCTAGTTGTACTGAGAAGGGAACTCAAGACCCTGAATCTCCCATGCACTCATTTGGAGACTACATCAGCTTCCCTTTCTTTAGGGTACACTATTTCTCTCTCACATATATAAAAGACCGTTAGATTAGCATGGAACAGTCAGTAGGCTGATACAGCATCAGGATTCTTGTCGGTTTTTTCACTAAGAAAAATTCTTACTTTTGAAAATATGTATGAGGGACTTTCCTGGTGGTCCAGAAGCTAAGACTGCACTCTCCCAATGTAGGGGGTCAGGATTTAATCTCTTCATGGAACTAGATCCCACATGCATGCCATAACTAAAGATTCTGTATGCTGCAACTAAGAACCAGTGTGATCAAATAAATTTTTTTTTCTTTAAGTAATTAAGTTATTATGACTAAAACACCTAAAGAGGAAACTTGAAGAACTTATAATCCAAGCAGTTTCTTTACCTGGTATCACTTGCTTGAATGACACTGTATTTTAAAGATCTTGATAAATGGCTTTGCATTCAAGTATTAAAACAACTCTGAAAATTGAGTTATTTGCCTATTTTACAGATTCCAAATACCCTATTAGAGTAATTCAATAAATTTCAACATACGAATCACTTCCAGTGACTTCACTCAAATATTTATGAATTCTTATGATTATAAATTAAGTGAATAAGCATCAGGTTTGACTCATTATGTCAGTAGTCATCAGTTCAGTTCAGCCACTCAGTCGTGTCCAACTGTTTGTGACCCCATGAATCGCAGCATCCCAGGCCTCCCTGTCTATCACCAACTCCCAGAGTTCACTCAAACTCATGTCCATAGAGTCGGTGATGCCATTCAGCCACCGCATCCTTTGTTGTCCCCTTCTCCTCCTGCCCCCAATCCCTCCCAGCTTCAGAGTCTTTTCCAAAGAGTCAACGCTTCGTATGAAGTGGCCAAAGTACTGGAGCTTCAGCTTTAGCATTAGTCCTTCCAAAGAAAACCCAGGACTGATCTCCTTTAGAATGGACTGGTTGGATCCCCTTGAAGTCCAAGGGACTCTCAAGAGTCTTCTCCAACACTACAGTTCAAAAGCATCAATTCTTTGGCACTCAGCTTTCTTCACAGTCCAGCTCTCATATCCATACATGACCACTGGAAAAACCATAGCCTTGACTAGATGGACCTTTGTTGGCAAAGTAATGTCTCTGCTTTTGAATATGCTATCTAGGTTGGTGATAACTTTCCTTCCAAGAAGTAAGTGTCTTTTAATTTCATGGCTGCAGTCACCATCTGCAGTGATTTTGGAGCCCCCAAAAATAAAGCCTGACACTTTTTCCACTGTTTCCCCATCTATTTCCCATGAAGTGATGGGACCAGATGCCATGATCTTAGTTTTCTGAATGTTGAGTTTTAAGCCAACTTTTGCACTCTCCTCTTTCACTTTCATCAAGAAGCTCTTTAGTTATTCTTTACTTTCTGCCATAAGGGTGGTGTCATCTGCATATCTGAGGCTAGTGATATTCCCGGCAGTCTTGATTCCAGCTTGTGTTTCATCCAGCCCAGCTTTTTGCATGATGAACTCTGCATGTAAGTTAAATAAGCAGGGTGGCAATACAGAGCTTTGACGTACTCCTTTTCCTATTTGGAACCAGTCTGTTGTTTCACGTCCAGTTCTAACTGTTGCTTCCTGAACTGCATACGGATATCTCAAGAGGCAGGTCAAGTGGTCTGGTATTCCCATCTCTTGAAGAATTTTTCACAGTTTCTTGTGATCCACATAGTCAAAGTCTTCAGTGTACTGTAAAGTTTCAACTTCATCTCTACCAGAAGGAACATATTTAATGGACTTTATTAAAATGCAGCCTATTTATTAAGCACTTGCTTGCCTATCCAAGACTATATGGTAACTATCATCAGCTCCTTTTTATAGATGAAAAGTCAGAGATTTAGTGAGATTGAGCATTTTATCCAAGGAGTCAGAAAACAAATCTTTGACTTGAAACTAGATCTTTCTAATTTAAAGTCATGATACCACGTTGCTTCCAGTAACAAGTTTTGGACAATCAGGTAACTGAATTTAGAACTTTCAGCATAGAAATGAGATTTATTAGTATTTTATTTTCTCATTGCAATATACAAAAGGGAAGAAATTAATGTTCTCCTTTTCCAATTTCATTCTTTAGAGTTTATTATGTTAAGAAGCTATAGCTCATTCTGTATATTTTCAGGTATATGTATACATATGTATATATATATATATATTTTTTTTCTTTTCCTCTCTGTATTTATTTACTCATTTACTTTATTTTTTGTTTTTTATTTACCATAATATGATTGTGCTAAAGTCTACATTGCTTTCTTAGACCAAAGATTGTAGAAATACTTCTAGCATATACTTCTATTTAAGTTACTTTTTACTGAATGGCCTTATATTATATAGCTATACTAGTGTTTATTTAACTATCCTCTTTATATTTATAGACTTTGTTTATGCTCAGCATCTCTACTTCAAAACCTAATTCCTGTTATTCATCCCAAACCTACTTCCATCAGTCACCTTTCCTTCCAAGTTAGCAGCAACTCCATCTTTCCAGTATCTCAAGAGAAATCTCTCTTTCTCTCAGTCTGCACATACACAGGGTCAGTAAAGCCTGTTGGCTCTAGCTTTAAAATATAACCTGAATTTGGTCACATCTGTTTAAGTTTCCACTGCCACCACCCTGGCCCAAGCCACTGTCATCTCTCACCAGGAGTACTGCAACAATTGATGATGTCCTTCTCTACTGAAAACCCCTAATTCATTCACAGTAAAAGCCAACATTCCTGCCATAGGTCACAGAGTTAAATGCACCCCCACCCCCATCACCAGCCTTTGATCTCCCATGCTATCTCTCTCCCCTAGAGCTCCAGAGCTGAAAGTCTTTCCTGCAGCCTTTGATCTCCTGTCCCCTCTTTTCCCCAGATCCTTCTGACCACACAGCCATCTGGACTCTTTTTGTGACACACGGGCTTGCACCTGCCTCAGGGCCCTTCCACTGGCCATTCTCTCTACTTGATTCAGTCTGACAGTTGATGTCCACAAGGCCCCCTCCTTCACCTTCTTCAAGTATTTTCTCAATGTCACCTTCTTAGGAAGGTTTATTCTAACTGCCACATTTAATTTTAGACTTCCATCTCACTACTACTGATCCTTATGGCCAAGTTCTACTATGTTTTAATTACTTTTTGGCTGTACCCCAGGGCATGTGGGATCTTAGTTCCCCGACCAGGGACAGAACCAACACTGCCTGTGTTGAAAGGCAGAGCCTTAACCACTGGACGGCTGGGGAATTTCCATATATGTATGTATGTATATGTATATATATATATATATTTAATATAGCCTGAAAGTGAAAGTGTCAGTTTCTCAATCATGTCCAACTCTTTGTGACCCCATGGACTATAGCTTGCCAGGCTCCTCTGTCCATAGAATTCTCCAGGCAAGAATACTGAAGTGGATTGTCATTTCCTTCTCCAGGGGATCTTCCAAACTCAGGGATCAAACTTGTGTTTCCTGCATTGCAACCATATTCTTTATCATCTGAGCCACCTGGGAAATCCATAATATAGCATAGAATTTTTTAAAAAGTCATTATCTTTTATTGTTATTTTGTCTCTCTCTGTTTACAAGAATGTGACCTTAGGGGATATGGGGAAAAGGGGCAGGAGTCCTTGTGAACTTTATTCACTAATGTATCCCAAGTATCTAGAACAGAGTCTGAAGCATGAAGGCTGCTGAATAACTGTGGCTCAGACAGTAAAGCGTCTGTCTACAATGCGAGAGACCCGGGTTCGATCCCTGGGTGGGGAAGATCCACTGGAGAAGGAAATGGCAATCCACTCTAATACTATTGCCTGGAAAATCCCATGGACAGAGGAGCCTGGTAGGCTACAGTCCATGGGGTAGCAAAGAGTCGGACACGACTGAGTGACATTCCGTTCCTGTAAGTGAATGAATGATCAGTGATGCTAATTCATGAGATATTGAAAATGCTATTCATTCAGTCGTGTCTGACTCTTTGCAACCCCATGGACTGTAGCCCACCAGGATCCTCTGTCCATGGATTTCCTAGGTAAGAATATTGGAGTGGGTACCCATTCCTTTCTCTGGGGGATCTTCCTGATCTAGAGATTAAACCTGTGTCTCTTGCATCTCTTGCACTGGAAGGTGGATTCTTTACCACCTGAGCCCCCAGGGAATGCTAATTCACATCTGCTCTACATAATAAAAATGGACAGTATGAGTGATCAAATGTGATAGAAGTAGAATTTCAGAACCATAAGATGCTTTAAAGTTTATAAAATACAACTCATTTCAAAATTTAGAAAACAGCACCAGAGAAATGAAAGAGATCATACTGCTGGTTTATAGCAAAGAATAAGAAAAGTTTGGATTTTTTGGTTTAGTGCTCTTCCACAGTCCGTCACTGGTTCTGTTAGCTGTCCTCTAAGTTTAATCTAGACTTCTTGAGTCTCTGGAGGACAGTCATAATTATATTCAAATGGTGTTTAACTTATTCCTCTCCAGATATGTTGACTAATGCCTAAAGAAATGTCATCTTGATAGCTCATACACCAGCTCCAAGGATCCCCCACCCAACAGTCTGAGACCAGCCACCAGAACAAATGCAAATGAACCCCAGACTCAGGATCAGAGCACAGTGGGATCCCGGAATCCATCACCAATTGATTTAAGCACCTAGCCCTCTATAGCCTCCTCTGTTTTCATAGATGACTGTTTCTCACATGCAGTTAATTTAAAAATCAATCTAAATGCTTATATATCTGAGAGACAGTTCACATCTTACAAAAGATATTATTAGCCTTTGTGGTATTGAACAGGAACATCACTCAGGAAGAAATGAAGGCTCAGTAAGTTCTTCTCAGTAGTCAGATTTCTGCTGTCTCTTTGCCTTGTCCTCTTTCTCTAGATGTCATTCTTTTCTTCGGCAGAGTGGAAAAGCTGTGATAGTGAGTATCTAAGTTCTTTCATAACCAAACTAATTTCTGCTCTTCCAAATCGTTTTCAATTCTTTTTCCTAAATTCTTTTTTTTTTTTTTTTTTAACTATAGAGGAAGAACACCAAATAAAGGAAAATAAAAGAAAAAAGTCTGGAAAGAAGAAGAGAGATGCCACCCCTGACCCCACAACCACAGATATTTCCTACTGAGGATGTGGAGGAAATGACTTGTGGGAGCCACTTATCCACAGAAAAAAAAGATGAAGGGAAAATCAAGGAAATTAAAAGATGCACTTACTGTTAGACATGATGGTCTCATAACCTTTAATGAACTGAATACTGGGGAAATAATTCTATAACATTTTTGTGACTCAGCTTTATTTAAAACATATTTCTTATACTTATTAAGAGCAATGCATCATGCTAGTGGCAGCAAATTTAAAAAGTAATATATCCGAAGTAGAAACAGTAATATCATAGTACAAAGGGCCAGAAGAGCCCAAACATTTAAAATCTGCCAAGAAAAGGAAAAAAAAAATTAAAAAAAAGAAAGAAACTTAAGACTCATACAGTAATCAATAGCCCTTAATTCTCCAAACACATGATGTTGAAAAACTATAATTGACAGTAATACTGTTTCCGTATCAAATAAACATGAAAGGTAAGGAACACTATGCATTTTTACAGCCTTAAAGCAGAACATTTGAAGTGTTTACAGAAAATGGAAATATTTTGATTGCTTTTGTTGTATTCAGTCAGTAAGTCATGTCTGACTCTTTTGCAACCCCATGGACTGTAGTCCCGCAGGCTTCTTTGTCCATGGGATTTTCCAGGCAAGAACACCGCAGTGGGTTGTCATTTCCTTCTCCAAGGGATCTTCCTAACCCAAGGATCAAACTCACATCTCTTGCATTGACAGCTGGATTCTTTACTATTGAACCACCAGACGAAGCTCATATTATTGCTTTAGTGGGTTTCAAACCACCAATGTCTAAGTTCTTCAAAAGAATATGATTTAAATTAAAATTTATAATGTATAAACACCCAGGAAAAAATATCATTCCATGTCTAATTTTTTCCCTAGAGTTAAAATTTCCATAATTATCATGCATGTATGCTAAATTGCTTCAGTGGTGTCCGACTCTTGGCAACCTCATGGGCTATAGCTCCCCAGGCTCCTCTGTCCATGGAATTGTCCAGGCAAGAATACTAGACTGGATAACCATTACCTGCTTTCCAACCCAGGGATTAAACCTGGGTCTCCTGCATTGGAGGGAGATTCTTTACCATCTGAGTCACCAGGGAAGCCCACCATAGATATCTAACCTGCATCTGGTAAAGATCATAGCTTAGGTCTACATTGCTTCTTGCTAGTGAGTTCCAGTCTTGTAAAAAGCCCAGTTCATCCATACTTGTCCCTGTCATCTATACCTCACTCTCAAGCGAATGTCATAGATATATGTGCATATTACTATCAATATACTGTTTAGCGGGCTTTCCCTGTGGTTCATCAGTAAAGAATCCACCTGCCAATGCAGAAGACATAAGAGATACAGGTTCAGTTCCTGGGTTGAGAAGATCCCCTGGAGGAGGGCATGGCAATCCACTCCAGTATTCTTGCCTGGAGAATTCCATGAGCAGAGGAGCCTGGCAGGCTACAGTTCATAGAGTCTCAAAGAGTCAGACATGACTGAAGCAACTTAGCACAACTGTTTAGCAAAGTTACCCAAGTAGTCACCCAGAGCATAGGTCAGAAAACTAAAAATATTAAGGGGCACATGAAGAATAAGTACTTAAAGATAAACAAAGCCAGATTTGAAATTGTCCTAGCTTTTGCTTATTGCATATCTTTCAGGAAATTAATTTCTTTGAGCCTTGGTATTCTCTCTGGAAAATGAAGATTAAAATAAAGATCTCCTTTGCTGGATTAAAAAAAAAAAACAACACTTTATTGGAGTATAGTTGATTTACAATGCTGTGTTAGTTTCTGCTATACAGCCAAGTGGATCAGTTTATATACACTTTTTTTAGATTATTTTCCCTTTAGGCCGTTACTGAGTAGAGTTCTATGTGCTGTACAGTAGGTCTTTACTAGTCATCTCTTTGGTGAATGGATAAAAAACCATTCAGTGCCTGGATAGTTCTCAATGAACTGATCCGCTATTATTAGAAAGAAATATTCCCTCAAATCTTTGTGTGGGTGCTTAGTCATGTCTGACTCTGTGATCCCATGGGCTATAATCTGCCAGGTTCCTCTGTCCATGGGGATTTTCCAGGCAAGAATACTGGAGTGAGTTGCCATGCCCTCTTCCAGGGGATCTTCCCAACCCAGGGATCGAACCGAGGCCTCTTGCAATGCAGGGAGATTATTTATCATCTGAGCCACCAGCTCAGAACGTGGTTTCTTAATTGCATTGATTGGAAATGGAAAGTGCTTAGCAATCAATCAGCAATATTTCAGGCCAGATGGCAAAGCAGAGACAGGAAATAAAACACTCAATAGAGTAACTGCTGTACCCCCAGGCTATAATTTTGTTATTTCGAGCATAATCAATCCACCCAATCCATGCAAAGTGTTTCAGAAACAGCCTTATCCCTCATTGCCTTTATTGCAGAACAGAGACATTACACTAAAAATAGAAAGTATGCCATTTCATGTCTTCATAAAGTGATAAAGAAGCTATCTCAGATAAATAGCATTTTTGTAAGTTTTATCTTCATCAAGCACAATTTTTTTTCAATGTTTTAACAAATGTTTCATTGTTGTAGTCTTTTGTTTTGTTTTTTAGGGTTCTATTGTTTCTTTCTGTTTTACAGCCAGAGAAATAACAAATTGAGTTATTCATTCTTCTGAGTCTCGCAGAAACTGAAAGGTATTGGTATCTTCTCAAGAAATCCTGTTCTCCTAGCTTCCCATGGTTGATTCTTGATGAGAGAATTGATAAGAGTAGTATTTCAAACTCCATCTCCTGAAAATGTCAGAGCCCACACTGCAGTTAATGGGTCACTGTTCTGTCCACTCAGAGAATAGAAGCCACACAGAGAAAGATGTTTGCTCAGGCAAGAGACTGAGTCCATCAAGAAAATAAGAAGGAAAGATAGTAGATAGAGAGACTTAAAGACAATATAGTGACCCATATAGGTAAACATTTTGCTTCGTTTCATGATGGGTAAGACATCAATCTACTGTTTGTTGTTTTCCCAACTATCAGTATTTTGATTGATCAAAGACTAGAGTATTTCATTTCTCTTTAGCTGAATTTGGGAAGAAAGGCCAAGGACAGGAATTCTGGGTCACTCTATTCTTAAGAAAGTCTTTGAATTTCAGATACTCATGGCAGTGATAAAATACACAGACGGGTCCTAAATGCTACCTCTGCATTTATCCAACCAAATAAAATAGTCATTATCTACTGACTTGAAAACTGAAGTAAATGTTTCTAAGAATAAAACCAACAATGCATTATTTGTGCTACCTGTAAATAAAGAATTACTAAAGTTTACAAATAATACTAAAGCCAACTTTACTCAATGGTTTTGAGTTTCTCTCAAACTTAATCTATTATTTGAAGAGTAACCACAAACTAGATCAACTAGCTTAAGTTTTAACTTTTACCTCTTTCAATCCTAGATCCTTCTGGAAGAGATATAAAAGTACAAAGAAAAGGCTAGAAGGCTTGCACAAAATAAAAATAGAAATGAAGAAGTGAAAAGCAAGTGAGCTGTGTTTTTCCCAGTCTCAGACTGTCTTGTATAATTCAAGGGTAACTCTTCACCCAGCCCTCATGCCCATCTGGACCCCATATTCATGCTACTGTGCTTGTGATTTTTCTGTCAGAAACCACATGGTGCCCTCTGCCTCCTAGCATGAGAAATATCTCCAGTGCTCTATCCATCAGTTTTCCACCCGCTGCACAAAACTAACAAAAACTACTAGAGGAGCAAGCATAAATAGCTCCTATAAACTATAAGAGGTTTGTTTTAAAATACTGTTGGCATCAATTAAGTATGAGAACATCAAGCTGTGGTGCAATAGGGAATTAGAGAACATGGGATGCAGCAGCATGCATTTTTGAACCTCACTTCAACTCTGGGCAAGGAAGAATTAAAGGAGCCATTGAACAAAGACACTAAAAAGGGATCAAAAGGACCGGCTGCCGACCATTGACAGAAACACAGGTTTTAGGTTTCACTGGGATTAGCTGACTTCAATTAATATACAAGGTGGTTCTCTAGATTCCATTGCCCTTCTTATCTGTTATTTGTGAGAGAATTAACAATACAGAAAATTATTTCAGTGACTATTTTCTCAGTTTCCCAATGGTTGGGAGATTGCATTGGAAAGTTTCATTTATTTATGTTAATCAATGCCTTAGGGAAATGGGATTCTTGGGAAGGTGTTGACAAACTACTATCACACAGGGAAAACCCAGTCACCCAACTTGTTTTTGTTAATGAAGCTTTATTGTAACACAATCATATTCATTTATGCATTGTCCATGGCTAATTTTGGGCTACCATAGTAGAATTGAATAGTTATACCAGAAACCACACGACCCTAAAGGCTAAAAATATTTTACTCCCTGGTCCTTTATAGAAAAGTTTTGTTGACTTCCATCTTAGTTAATTAGTTTAATTCTTTCACAGAATGCCATTGAGAAATTTTGCTGCCATTTGACTGAAGCAAAATAATAATATGATAATCCAAGAAAGAAGCTGTCACTCTCTGAAACTCTACCTCAAATTTATGAAAGGTTTGAAGGATGAAAACTAGGAGGAATATCTAGACCAGTAGAAAAACTTAACCTGAATTTTACTTTTATAACAAGTAAAAAGGGTTGTTGTTGTTTTTGTTTTTTTTTTTTAATTTCTGCACATTCTTTCTATACTAACTAGCGTCAAGTTTATGCTGATACATGGTTCCAATAATTTCTCTCATTAATTTTTCACTTAATAATCATCTTATCAATAAACAACTTTTTTTTTTCATTTTTTTTTTTAATCTGATGTGCCATGGTGTTTGTCTTTTCTCTAGTCTCTTCGACTTCTTGAGGAGCTGATTTAGAAAATGCTATTTCTCCATATGTCCCTTGGAAATTGTTCAACTTTTGATAATATGAAAGTCTTCCTAGAAAAGAAGTTTTATGTAATAGATGTGGACAATTTAACACTTGATATTGTTGAAGGTGTGGAGAAACAAACACTCTTGTATGTGACAAATGAAATTATATGTTGACACAATCTCTATGGAAGGCAATTTAGCAATATTTAATTAAGTCACAAAGATACAACCCTTTGACCTAGCATTTCTAGCTTCAGGAAATTATCCCATAAGTCTACATTACCTACATATTTTTGAGTGATGCATGTATGGAGTTTCTGGATTGGTGACCATTTGGAGGCTTGGTAACAAAGATGGGCTCACAGAAAACATAGACCCATGCCCTATCCCCACACCTTTCCCTATGCATTTCTTCCATCTAGCTGTTCTTGTATTACAATCTTTTGTAGTAAACTGGCAACGTAGTTTTAAAAAATATATATGTAAAAGGTTATTATTTGCAGTTTTGTCTTTTTGGGTTTCCTTAGTGGCTCAGATGGTAAAGAATTTGCCTGCAATGCAGGAGACCTAGGTTCGATCCTTGGGTTGGGAAGAACCCATAGAGAAGGGAACACCTACCCACCTTAGTATTCTGGCCTGGAATATTCTACGGACAGAGGAGCCCGGCAGACTGCAGTCCTGAGGTTGCAAAGAGTCTAACACAACTGAGTGACTTTCATTATTGTCTTTTTACCAAAAGAATGATATTTAAGTTACTTTTGTAACTTAAATATCTCTTGGTTGGAGACGTAGTAAAATATATTAAGGCGCATCCATATCTTCCATACACCAGTGGAGTCTGACTGTTTGAAAAAGAATAGATACATGTTCAAATACTAAGGCAAACATTCTTTTGTTTAAATAATTAACAAAACCTTATTGATCTCTTAAGTCTACACTAAGTACTATGGTAGGAAAAGAAGATACATTAGACAAAAATAGTTCCTGTTTATGTGGAATACCAACCGTCAAATAAATGAGTATGGATGTATCTATAGAGTGGCAACAGGGTAAAGGCAAATGCAAGGAGGATGGGGGTGGCCCAGTCCAGTTCGGTTCAGTTGCTCAGTCGTGTCCAACTATTTGTGACCCACTGGACTGCAGCATGCCAGGCCTCCCTATCCATCACCAACTCTCGGAGACTACCCAAATTCATGTCCATTGAGTCAGTGATGCCATCAAACCAGCTCATCCTCTGTAATCCCCTTCTCCTCCTGCCCTCAATCTTTCCCAGCATTGGGGTCTTTTCAAATGAGTTAGCTCCCAGCATCAGATGCCCAAAGTACCGGTCCTTCCAATGAACACCAAGAACTGATCTCCTCTACAATGGACTGGTTGGATCTCCATGCAGTCGAAGGGACTCTCAAGAGTCTTCTCCAACACCACAGTTCAAAAGCATCAATTCTTATGTGCTCAGCTTTACTTACAGTCCAACGTTCACATCCATATTCCTTTTCCTATTTGGAACAAGTTTGTTGTTCCCTGTCCAGTTCTAACTGTTGCTTCCTCACCTGCATATAGATTTCTCAAGAGGCAGGTCAGGTGGTCTGGTATTCCCATCTCTTTCAGAATCCTGCACAGTTTATTGTGATCCACACAGTCAAAAGCTTTGGCATAGTCAATAAAGCAGAAGTAGATATTTTTCTGCAACTCTCTTGCTTTTTTGATGTTCCAGCAGATGTTAGAAATTTGATCTCTGGCCTTTTCTAAAACCAGCTTGAACATCTGGAATTTCATGGTTCATGTATTTCTGAAGCCTGGCTTGGAGAAATTTGAGCATTACTTTGCTAGAGTGTGAGATGCGTGCAATTGAGCAGTAATTTAAGCATTTTTTGGCATTGCCTTTCTTTGGGATTGGACAGGAAACTGACGTTTTCCAGTCCCGTGCCACTGCTGAGTTTGCCAAACTTGTTGCTAAAGCTGAAATTCCAGTACTTCGGCCACCTCATGAGAAGAGTTGACTCATTGGAAAAGACTCTGATGCTGGGAGGGATTGGGGACAGGAGAAGAAGGGGACGACAGAGGATGAGATGGCTGGATGGCATCACGGACCCAATGGACGTGAGTCTGAGTGAACTCCGGGTGATGGTGATGAACAGGGAGGCCTGGCGTGCTGTGATTCATGGGGTCACAACGAGTCGGACACGACTGAGCGACTGAACTGAACCGAACTGAACTGTTGGCATATTGAGTACAGCACTTTTGTAGCATCATCTTTTAGGTTTTGAAACAGCTCAACTGGAATTCCATCACCTCCACTAGCTTTGTTTGTAGTGATGTTTCCTAGGCTCACTTGACTTCACATTCCAAGATGTCTGGCTCTAGGTGAATGATCACAACTTCATGATAACCTGGGTCATGAAGATCTTTGAACAGTTCTTCTGTGTATTCTTGCCACCTCTTCTCATTATCTTCTGCTTCTGTTAGGTCCATACCATTTCTGTCCTTTACTGAGCCCATCTTTGCATGAAATGTTCCCTTTGTATCTCTAATTTTCCTGAAGAGATCTCTGGTTATTTTACTCTGTTTCTTTGCACTGATCACTGAGGAAGGCTTTCTTATCTCATCTTGCTATTCTTTGGAACTCTGCATTCAGATGGGTATATCTTTCCTTTTCTCCTTTGCTTTTTGCTTCTCTTCTTTCCAATTATTTGCAAGGCCTCCTCACACAGCCATTTTGCTTTCCT